>NW_020455621.1:1869092-1885861 GCF_003342845.1 Nothoprocta perdicaria
ATTATCCTTCTTTCTTTCTGTCTATATTTTTTTTTTTTTTTTTTTTTTTTTTTTTGCGGGGGAGGGGAGGGGGAAGGAATCAGAAAAAAATGTGCCAATGCCTGTTTTGCCTTATTTAGTCTAAATGATGTCAGTCAACATTGCCAATAATGCCATGTAATATTGTAGAGGTTTTCTAAAAATGCCCTCTGAACTCTTCACATTGAGCAACATAGTAATGAATGAAAAACCCTTCTGTCTATTTTTTTCATATCCTCTTAAATAAGGAGGAATCTTTCTGTCTATTTTGAAGCAGCTTTATTACAAATGTGGAATATTACAGTGACTCATGGTAATTTTTTTGCTTCACTTTACTTCTCTCACTAGTGCAGACTTTGGCCAAATTTGTCCAAAAAATGATTCCCAAAGTTAGGCTCCTGGATAACTGGCTTAAGCGAATGTAGATCTRAGCATTCAACCGCTTTTATTAATCTCAGTTCTGTTGACAGCAGTCATCACTTAATTTGTCAGTTACTAATTTGGATCAATTTTATTTAGAATCTAGATCTTCACATTTGTTTATTTATTTATTTATCTTAAATGCTGAAAATTCTCATTTCTATTTTCTATCTTTTTTTTTCCCCTTTTAAGTGAGTAATGTGCAACCCCTCCAAAAGAGTTGATTATGGAGAAGAAAACAAAATGCAAATGAACTCYGTTAAAGGACTGATGGATCTTTTGAAGGGCTACAAAGTTCCTGAACATGAGAAATAAATTAAAGCAGAGAAGGAGCAAAGTGAGTTCAGGAGTAGTAGGTGAAGTTCTTGTGGGGAGCTGAGAAGGAGGCAGCTTCTGCTTTCTTCTCAGTGAGATTCCTCACTAGTCTAGAGCAAGGGAATCAGCATTGTGTATGAGAGGTGCCTCAGGATTATTTTATGTCTGGAAGACCAAGGAAAGCATAGCAGGTACCAAATGTGAGGAACTGGAAATGTAATATTGGACTAAAATACGGTAGGCATAATAAGAGTTGAATTTTAGCCAAACAAAACATGTTTGATTAGAGAGACTTGATAGTTCTGTATAAATAGAAAAAGATTACGAATACTAGGAAGTGAGTTATTTATCCTCTATTAGACAAACTGTAAAATAAAGCAGTTATTATAAATACTGATACATTAAAAGAACAAACAGGAATTCAGTTTTAGAAAAATGTCACTTACGAAAAAATGCAACTGAACCGGGAAATCCTTTGCCCAAAGTGGTGTGATGCAGCCTTTCCTAGAGCACTGGCTCCAGCCTGAAGTAGGACAGGTTTACATCAGCTGCCAAGGGCCACCACTGGCCTCACTGCCTAGTGCTTGAAATAAACTTGAGACCTAAAAGTCTGCAAGCCACAGCTGTATTACAGAGCAGGAATAGGCAAAAGAACTCAGTGTGTGTATCCTCATTCCGTGAAAAAAGTAGAGGATTTGTTAAATGAAATTCCAGTATCTTTCTAACTCTCTTCTGTTCATCCCTCTTTGATGAAGAYGTAAGGAAATCCTCCTCAAAGATCTGCAGGGTTAAGGCCTGTAAGTGGGAGAGAAGGAAGCCAGGAGGAGGTTAGGGCAAACCTTATTTTGCATTTTCAAGGGAGTGAATGGGAAGGACATTTGCAATAAATCAGGAGAAGCTGAACTTGAAATGCGGCTTTCTAAAAATATCACACACTGAGTAGTAAGGACTAAGCATTGATCTCCATCTCAAGTATTGATTAGTGAGTTCTGAGCAAATTATGTGACTGGTTTTCTGTGAATATTTATTTACATTTGAAAGTGAATTCAGATTTTGTGGTTTTGTTTGTTTGGGGTCTGCATTTGAGTTGTCTGAATGCTTGAGGTTTCCTCTTCCTATATAAGGCATTTGCTGAAACCAAAATATACTAAGATGATATCTCAAATAGTGTAAAATTCCTATTTAGATTTTGTGTTGGGTTGTAGAGTTACTTAAATCATCCAGAAACAAAGAGGTCAGCTTATATAACAAAGCAACAGAGCATGAACTATGAATGGTGAATCAGTGACACAAAGTGCAAATGATCTGCAGACTGAGAAAGTATTTGTTGAAGGCCTTTGTGTATGATTTGTACTAAATTTGAGACTTTCATAGAGCGGCTGAGGGCACATTCCCAAAGAAAGGAATGCCTGTATGTCCAATGCTTGGACATACCTCTGGTGATTTTCTTTTTTATCTGATTTTTTGCAAATTCACAGAGTGAYATCCTAATGAAATATCCTACTGGAACAGGTTGCCCAGAGAGGTTRTGGGCTCTCCACGCTTGCAGATATTCAAAACGCAACTGGACACTCTCCTGKGCAACCTGCTGTAGCTGACCCTAATTGAACAGCAGGGTTGGATCAGATGTTCTCCAGAGGTGCTTTCTTGTCTCAGTGCTTCTGTGAATCTGTGAAGTCAAAAGGTCAATTACCACTAAGCTTAGTGGTATGAGGATTTTACCAATAGCATAAAATATGACTAATTTCTAGATGGTGTAGGTGTGGGGAGAGGCAGAATGGAAAGGTCTTGTCCTAGGAGACTGGCAAGAGAATGATCCCAGAAACAGACTCCTGCTAGTATAAATTAATACATTTCTGTTGTGTTTCCAGTTTTCCAGCTCACTCTGGAACAAGTTTGGCTCTATCCTCCTTGTTTGTGTTGCAGTAGGGAGCAGTGTGCCCTAACTCTGAAGGCAACGCCTGTGCTTTGGCAGAAGCTCTGCTTGTGAAGGAGGTCTGCTTGCCATGTCCTTCCTTGTAAACCCAGCCACTCTAATCAGGAGAGTGCTACTGGGCTTAATGGTGTTGTAWTGGAAACCAGAATGTTACCTGTTCTTCACTGTTTCTGTTTCTCCCCTTGTTTAATTTCCTTGGGTCAGATCCTCTGCTGATCCACCGTGCACAGGTGCAATGGTATTGATGGTAACAGTGGGGCCACCATTAGTTTTGTGTCTCACATTCTCCTACTGCAGAGGAAGGTAAGAGATTTAGTGGTCTCTCTTTAGTAGAAAGCCATGTAGTGCCCTAATGAGACTGAACTCTACCTATAGCACACATTTGCTTGAAATATACTTGAGTTCAGGACAAACAAATCAACCTAGCCTTTCTATTCATTTTTTATAGGAGCAAGTGGAGTTCTTGTTATTTTAATTGCTGTTATTGCAAAAATCTCCTAAGTCATTTTGCTATTTGCCACTTAAATAAATTAAAAAAAGCCATAACAGGAGAGGCGAAATCAGACTAAATGGTGGATTAGTCTTTTTTTAAAAAACACATTCATCATGACCAACCTCGTTCACTTTAAACTGTGTTGCTATGTCATGCTTAACAAAGCATGCTGCAGGCTAATAAAGGAATACAAAAGAGCTGCTTGAGCTAGCTGATCCTTAAAAAAATAAAATGAAGAGGGGAAAGAAAAAGAATTAGCTTTTTCAATATCCTGCTTKCATTATGCTACATACGTCTGTCAGCAAATGAGAGAGGCAACTTAAATCTCGACAAGTGGAAGCAAAATCATAGATGTCCTACTGTGATTTTAATTCAGTGTATAAATATCTAAGAGGGAAAAAATAGAATTTAGAGGTAACTTGGAGGTACTAATGTAATGATAATGTATTCAATGTTTAGCATTGTAGGAAAATGATTAGAAGGTAAACCAAAGGGAAATCAACAGGGAGAAAGAGAACTATTTTGTTATGCAAAACCATGCTAGGTGTGTATATAATCTAACTGCTCATCTGGACCTCTTTTCAAAGATAAGAATAGTATGACTAGAATGTCAGATGTGATTAAATGCTGTGTTATGTCATAATTTAACCTACTGACTTATACTAGTCTGAAAAAGGCCTTGACGAAGTAAGAATATAGAGAAACTAGAGTGGAAATAGTGGCCAAAAGGGTGACATAAGCTTCTTCTTTTTTTTTTTTTCCTTTGCTACCAGAAGTTTTTTGGCTTTATATTTCATTCCAGGATTCAGACTGAGTGATAATAATAAGAAATGCAGGGGTCACATTGCTGTTCTGCTAAAGACTATGTCTTCTTGATGTGTCATTAAATTGACTTTATTTCTGACTATTTCTTATAGGCACCCCATGAGGTGTTAAAAGTCTTGTAAAAATGAGAAGATAGAAAAATAAAAGAATTATGACCAAAAGTTTTTCAAGTAAAAAGACTAGATCCAATCTCCAGAGATCCCTGTCAGTTATTTCTATTTCCCACTCATGATTTGGTGACTCAATTTTACTTGATCTGCTATAATGACTTCTGGATCATCATTTCCACCTGTTATTGCRAAGAATGTTTAATATACCATGAGTGTGAGAAATTCTGTGTAAAATCAAATCCTTCATTTCTCTAAATGGATGAGTTGGAATTTATAAGTTGATGGAGATATGTAATTTGGCCGTTACCAAATTTGACAGCTCGGTGAAAATTTAGGACAATGAATGCAGTGAGGTTATGCTAAGACCGCCCTATAGCTCCCTATAGCTCCACAGAGCAGTATAAAATCATATCAAGAAGATCTTTATAAATAAAAGAGGCTTGTAAGATGCAAAGTTTGATCTCTGTGATATTTTAAAGGCAGTAGTTGCTCACAATAATAGCTATGAGCATTCTACCAAGAGGAGTGCATTTCTGCAATAATTTAAAGGGCTACTCTGTTCTACTATTTGTTTTAATTGTTACCTACAAAATCAAAAGCCATTCTGGACATATTAATGGATATTTGTCTGAGCAAGCAGCTTAGAAGATTAGATTATTTAGTTAAATACAGTAACTGAGAAAAGAAACAATAGAAAGTTTTTTTTTATTATTTGATAGAATTAGATCATCTTTTAACATATTTAAAAGGAGTGCCTACACTACATGGCCATGTGGCAGAAGTTAAGTAGAAAATGTACTGACGAGCAAAGAATTAGTTGTGTTTCAATGGGAGATACTGATGGATCCACCACGATGAAACATTTTAGCACTGGGTTTTTCAGAGTAGTGCCCCATTTCTAAAACAGGAAATGATGTAAAGATCAATAGCAGCTTTCAAGATGATCTTTCAGAAAGTTCCGATCAAGTCAGCAATGATGGGAGGTGATCCTAGCTTGTGGCTTGGTTTTATTTGACTGTTGATCAGTGTGCTCATGGGCCAAGGATGCAGTGCAGTTCCTAGTGAAGGACATTGCTCTTGCTGTAAGTGTATTGCAGTAGTTTTCAGATATATCCTTAGAGAGATGAAAGGTCTGAGTGAGCACAGAAACTATGCTGTTCTTGAAACACCCCTTTCACTGTATTGCTATGTTCTTTCTTCAAGGAACTGTACAGCGTCTTCTTCAACACTAACTTTTAATTAAAGGGCAGAGTTAGCTGGTACGGTTAGGCAGACTGAGACACCATTTTGATGCTTCATGGTGGATAGGATTTTTTTCTACCAGCGCTGTTTCCTCCAACTCCAGATAATAYTTCTGAATCTAACAAAGGCATTCGTCATTGGGATGTCTGCTTCAGATCTGGGGGCTTGWAGTAATGATGACACAAATTACAGGAAATAATACCTTCAGACTCTTCTCAAAGATTATCCCAGGGAAAATTTGCAGCACTGCCTAAATCCTAACTCTGTTTCTCACCTGTAAAAAGTTGCTAAAATTATTTTAAGTGCTTGAAATAGAGGGACCTGTCTAAGCTCAAAGCAGTCTTGTTTGTACATAACTKTTTATAACCATATCTGTTTTATTCTGTGCATACACATATGGTGGTATCATTAAGAAGTCATTTTCTCTCCATCTCTACCACCCAGTGATCTTGGAAATAGTACAACAATTCCCTGCACTTAAAGTACTAGATAATTGTAGACTTGTATATAAATGATAACTTTTTGTAATGGTAACTATTACAGTATATGGATGTGTGTGCACACATGCACACATATGAACATTCATGTGGTCATAATAATCATACAGTTTCCCCTACAAAATYAAACACAGGGAAAATATCAGTATTTTGGTATTTCCCCCCTACCTCACACCAGTAGGAGATACACCTGTATCTGCTCTGAGTTCAAGTTCCTATGAGTATCAATGACTCTGCTCATGTTGTACAAAATGCCTCTTTGAGAAAAGAGTGAGGATAGAAATTAGCAAAGCCTTAGATTTTTTTTTTAATGTTTTCAGAGATAAGTCTGATTTTTACCACCTGTCCATGTTCTTTGGTCACTGTTTGCTAAAGGAGAGTTTCAATACAGAGTTGATAAATAAAGACTCTCTTCCTTAGTGCCAATTGCTTTATAATATTAGAAACAATTTGCATGTCTGTAGGGAGGGAACACCTTGCAATTCAAAAACTGTAATTTGTTTGGAGAAAACCATGTGTGAAAGA
The DNA here is from genome assembly GCF_003342845.1 of Nothoprocta perdicaria. Lineage (NCBI taxonomy): Eukaryota > Metazoa > Chordata > Aves > Tinamiformes > Tinamidae > Nothoprocta > Nothoprocta perdicaria. Next base: position 1,875,474 of record NW_020455621.1, read on the forward strand.
AGCCTTAAGCTTTAACTAACTAACTTGGAAGGTTTCAGGCAGATTATAGCAATGAGAATGCAATGAAGGACAAATGCTTAGGACCGATCGTTCCACTGTTATTTTCAGGAGAACTCTTCAATAAATTCATTCAAGATTCTAGTTTAAAATGTATGACACAATTAAATAAAATGCAAAAAACCTAAAAAGCAAAAAGAAAATAAATATATAATAATAAAAAAGCATAGCCCCCCAGAAAAAGTTTGGAGAAGAYTGAGAATGAGACTAGGAGCTAAAAATCCTTCCAACAACCTTCTATAAAAAATCCTTCCAAAATTCTTCCATAACAACAAGGAACATCTTATGGAACGCTCTGTGCTGTGCCTTTTTGAGCAACTTTTCATGGGAGTGATTGGAAAAATGCAGTTTGGGATAAATGAGAAGTATTCCTTAGGAGAAATGAAGGTAGAGAAAAAAACAAATGCTGACATTTTCTCTGCAAGAAAGAAGACTTCAAGGTGGCTTAAGGAAACATACAAAATGATTCAAAAAGACTTGGTTAAAACTGGAAAAGATAAACAGTGTACACCAATGAGGAGGTCAAAACACGGCTTTAAAAATGTCTCTAAATATATTTTGTGTTATTTGAGCTTCAATTAGGCAAATGCTTGACAGTTGGAGTGTCTGTCAGTTATTATTTCCTGGGTTTAAAGATGCAACCTACCCAGAAAATTTTACTGTTTTTATGAAAGCTATTATAGAGGGGAAAATGSATGAAGGAACAAGAGTTTTATTTATTTATTTAAATGATAGCTTTGGATAGAGAAATTAAACACAATAGGTAGAAATATTCTGTTCAGATGTGAATTGAGTGTGTTTGTGCTGACTGAGAAATGGACAAAGTGACTTAGTTTAAATTAAAAAAAATATTKTTCTGTGGTATTAATGGCAAAAATTCTCAGTTCTTCTCATGTCCTTTTATTTAAGGACATGAATTATTTTTCATTTTGACACATTTTTGCTCTTTTGTCTTCCAGACAGGACATAAGTTTCAGTATTAAAAATCCTGAATTATTGTTAACAGGCTATTCTCCCAAAACACTTCTGGGCAGCCATTTCCCCATTCCATTTGAACTAGAAATATCCCAGATCTTTTGATCTAACTTTTTCAATGTGAAATTGCATGYCTTTGGGAAACTATTGAGCTTAAACTTTGATATAGCAGGTTATGACTTGTTTATAGAAGTTTAGAAGAATGTCTACCTTCAATTAAAATCTGAATATGTGATGCCCAGCATCTGTGTGACTTGCCCAAACACAGAAAGTCATGAGCATAAAATCCATTTCTCCAGGCATCTAGACTAAAAAGTGAAATCCTGAGATAGAACTGTCTTGCAGTAAGGAAGTCACTCTAAAGCTGAGAAGAAATCCCCTGTGCATTAGGTTAAGGAAGGCTGGAAAAAAATTTGGAGAGGGCAGAATGAGCATCTGCACAAATGTACAGAAGGTCTTAGTGTGTCTACACAACCAGCCACAATTTTGCACAGTTTGCAGGAAATGTGATTTTTGAATCTTCTTCCCACACTGAAAGTCCTGATTCCCCTGAGTCTTAGGGATTATAGGACCTGAAAGACAAGATTGTAGATGAAACACTTTCTAGCACTGTTTTATAATGGGGACTGACCCTGTAAAGGTGGASAGTTCATCTCTAGCATTACTTCCCAAGGTTTCCTCTTCATAGATGACTTCAAACCTCTGGATCCTGGATGCTGACTGAACTGTACTCAACAATCTCATGGTGTTTTTCAATTAGAAATTTTCAAAATTCATTATTTTTGTACTTTCAAAATAATTTTTTTGTAATTTAGATTTTTATTCTGTGAAAAGTTTGTAATTTATGCTTTTTGTTGTTGAAACTATCCTTTCTCCATCATTTAAAAATTCCCTGTGGATAAACTTGGTGGGCAGGCTCTCACATCTCTTCCTGACTTTGAAGACAGTCCCTATTCTTGACCTTTTGAGGGTTGTGGCAAGGCAAGATTAGTTACTGTATCACRGAATCKTTAAGTTTGGAAGGGACCTTCAGAGGTCATCTAGTCCAAACTTTCTGCACACACAGGGTCACCTGGAGCACATGGCATAGGATCACTCAAGTGAGTTTTGAAGATATCTGGATAAGGAGACTCCACAACCTCTCTTGGCAACCTGTTCCAGGGCTCTGTCACCCTCACTGTTAAAAAAAAATTCCTTAAGTTCCTGTGGGACTTTTGATGCTTAAGTTTGTGGTCATTTCCTCTAGTCCTGTYGCTGGCCATCACTGAAAATAGGCCAGTCCTCTCTTCCTCACTCCCTCTCTTGAAGTACTTATAGACACTGATCAGGTCCCCCCTCAGCCTTCTCTTCTCCAGGCTGAACAGGCCCAGGTCCCTCCGCCTTTCCTCACATGGCAGATGTTCCAGGCACCTGATCATCCTCGTAGCCCTGMACTGGACTCTTTCTAGTAGTTCCACAGACTAGTTCCACAAACTTAGTTCCACAAATGTCCCCTGCTTTTATTTCTTGTAACAGTTGTACACTAATAATTGCCAAGTGCCCCATGTTTCTGAAATATTTTATCATATAGGAAGTATATATACTTCCTTACAATTGCACTGCATGAGAGAAAGGCACTGTCTGTCTCTGCACTTCTTAGCATGGATACAGTGGAGTCAGATGGACCTCCTTCTGGATGGTTGTAGGGGTTTCCCATTTGTTTGCTATTGATGACTCATTATCATATTTGCTCAGTTTATGAGTAAAAGGATTATTTTTCTAAATTGGAATTCAGATTGGGCCCTGAAAGTCTGTCAAGTCAAGCTGTGTTCCCTTCTGCTTTTTACATTATCACCACTAATAAAGAATCTGCAGCCACTGAGCTGACAACTTTCTCAATGATGCGTGAGGCAGGCTAGTATCTAGGTTGCTTTTCCATAGTTGCAGTAGATCTAGAGTATGAAGTGAAGCAAAAACTCCTTTTACTTTATTTATTTATTTAGTAATTAAAACAAGGATACTTTATTTATTTATTTAGTAATTAAAACAAGGAGATGAGACAGAGTGACTTAATAGAAGCTGAGCTATTGAAACCATTTAAAATACCTTTATGGTGATGTTTGGATTCTAAATGTTCAGAGTCATAGAATCATAGAATCATAGAATCATAGAATGCTTAAGACTGGAAGGGACCTCAGAGGTCATCCAGTCCAACCCCTCTACTCACGCAGAGTCACCTAGAGCACGTGGCACAGGGCTGCRTCCAAGCAGGTTTTAAAGATCTCCAAAGAAGGAGACTCCACTCCACAACCTCCCTGGGCAGCCTGTTCTAGGGCTCTGKCACCCTCACTGTCAAGAAGTGTTTCCTTAAGGTCCTGTGRAACTTTTGGTGCCTCAGCTTGTGGCCGTTTCCTCTAGTTCTATCACTGTCCACCACTGAAAAGAGGCCGCCTCCTCCTCCTCACTGTTTCCCTTGAGGTATTTATAGGCACTGATCAGGTCCCCCCTCAGCCTTCTCTTCTCCAGGCTGARCAGGCCCAGCTCCCTCAGCCTTTGCTCATAGGGCAGATGTTCCAGGCCCCTGATCATCCTYGTAGCCCTGGACTCTCTCCAGCAGCTCCACATCCCTCATCTTCATTACTTTCTGTTTGCATGTGTCTAGTGCCCAAAAGATATATCCTACAACAACTTTCCTCTTTTTTTTTTCCCTCCTACTAGTTGCATAACTACTATTTAGTGGACATAATTAATTTGGGGCTTCTGCATTCTTTTCATTCCTTAGTCTACATGTTAATGACTGCCTCTTCCCAAATTTCCTGCAGGTCTTCAGAAAGACAACTTTTAATTCTCAAAATATGCATATTTCTGTTGGTTTATGATATCCTTTGAGATCAGTATTCATATTTTTTCCCCTTTACCAAAGTTTTCTTTCTTTCTGAAACACTATCCATTTCCTTAATTTTTTTACTTAGCAAGAACCTTAGCTGCCAGAAATAATCTGTTATGCAGTTACTATGAGTAACATTATCTTGAGGAACTGTGCTAAAATATTTAGAAGACCCGGAAGTTGATTTGAATGGAGAAAAGATTTTCAGGCTTTCAATTCCAAATTGCTATTCAACTGGAATAAGACTGAGTTGCTATCTGATGATTAATGTAAAACTACTTGTTGGTTTTTATCTTAGTTAAAAAAATGTGTCACCAAAAAAACCATCCAAACCTATAAGCTCTGCATCACAATTGCTTGTGATACCATGCAAGAGAATGGTATGTCCAAGGAGAAAAAGAACAGCAAATTAGACAGTATATATTACCTACTCTCTCTCTCTGCCTCTCTCTCTCTTCTTTTTTCTTTTTTTTTTTTAATTTTTTAGGTTAGAAATGAAGGATTTCTTGGTGGAGAAAGATCTTATCCTGAAGTTCACATCTCATAAGCTATGCAAATTTTGTAAAGTAAGCAAGCTTGCAAAATTATTCAGTTAGAAGAATCATCATGGAGGTAATATTCAAGATTTCTGCAGACTGGAAGGCCTAGCTAAAAGCGGACCTATGCCTGTGGGAATCCTTCTTCTTGGGATTGTACCTCCTCCTTAAGGTAGTCACGAAGATGTAATTCACATCTCTCTGCAGCAAGGACACAGCATGGAGGTATTATCACTTCTGGTAATAAGGACTCTATACCAAGGAATCCTCACCAAGAGGTACACCAAGCCCTTGTTACTGAGATGTTCTCTTTTCTGACCTGGCCTAACCAAGAGTGACAGTTCATTCACTTGGGATTTCTTAGAGGAGTCATCTCTGTTCCTCAGCTTTCCATCTTTGGGCATCTATATAAGGAAATTCTCACATTCTTCTTCATAGAGTTCCAGATATTTATTTCTGCATATCTAGAGACAATCCAAATTACTAATCTATATTTCTTTTGAATATATCCACCGCACTATCCAATAAAAATCTACTAGAGAAGTTACTTGGCTCCCCAGAAGAACCTACGGGGCATTGCATAAGGGTATGTGGCGTTGCCCTAAGAACTCTATGGCTCCATAGTTGGTCTCTTATAGGTTATTATGGGATGAAGAAGCAAGCTTTGATCATTAACATCACCAGAGTTCAAAGGAATAAAATCCAAAGGAAAATGAAAGAGCTTTAGCAAGATAATGGATTGAGCAGTTGGGAAGTCTATCACAAAGGTAACATTAATGTGTCTCTGTTCCCCTAGTCAGAAGGAGAGATCTGAACTCTCCCAGAAGAACACTGGAGGCAAACAGCAGAGTCAGATGGGCAATGGTACATTGTTCCTCTGGCTACATTTTTGTTAAAGGATCTTCATGTTGAGGTTTGACGGAAAACRTGCATGTAGGTGTACAGCATGAAAAGAGACAGGAAATATGATCTCTTAACTACAGAATATTCTGGGAACATTAGGGAAAAGTCGACATCCACAGATTTCAGTAGGGCAAAAASAAATATCACCATGTTTATTTCTGGGCACTACTTCCAAGGCTTTACAGGTAACAGACACAGTGAAAGCATCCATCTACTCTCTGTGCTCAGAAAGCAGAAAATGAAACAGAAGAGTCCAKGTGACATTGAGTGATTTCATGCCCCTTGTAAAGGCATGATTTCAACCTGAGGCTGCCAGCTCAGGAGCCCTCACAACAATAGGGGTAGCTTTTAATAACACCATAGCCACCAGAATCCAAAGAGATCTTGAACAAGAAAAACAGCAAACACAAAGTCTTCTAAAGTGCAAGCAACTCATCAAGAGAGAAAAGTTCCCCAAGGCATTCTGTGAAGATTCAAAGTTAGTATGGATATTCTTGCCTTCCCACATGTTGCTCTAACTCACTTCAGCTCAAGAATTTCTTTCCAAAGTGTGAGATTGCAACAATGCTTTATAATTTTTTTCTCTTCTCTTTTTCTCTTGGGATATGTGAATAAACTGTAGAGCTCCTTTCTTAGTATCTTAACTCCATCAAACTATTTGCTTAAGAGTGGATGGGGGAGGTTGACTTACGTGCAAATCCTGGGGGTTGACGTCATTTTCTACTCTATGTTATTCAACTAATACTGCACTACTCTAAACAACTTAAATTTATATATATTACTTGACAGAGGAGTCTACTGAAAACTGCACCACAAAGACTCACAGAACATTTATACTATTTGTGTTCTTTTAAAATTCTGAATATTCATCAAAAAAAAATGCTTCAGCAAAATAKGATCTTTATTCAGTGGGGTCCTTARATAAAGATTCAGTTCAACATTACTAGCATTCCACTGTTTAGATTTTCACTTATATAAAAGAAATTGACATTAAAATCCTAGATGAGAGATTTTTTTACCTGCATCTTCTGAATGCCAAATAACATCTCCATCCAGCAATTTGTGTAATCAGTCTTTTTCTTAATCTCTTCTGGAGTTTTCACAAAACTCCATAAAAAATTAAGTTTTCTGGGCTCTTGCCTGGGATGTGGTAGATCAAAGACAAAATCCTAGTTTTTTTTGACCTTGGGCCAGTTTTGTATAAAAAGTAGAAGAGCTCTAATGGAAGTTACTGCAAGACTTAATTCAGCATGGGAGTCTGATCTGCCCCAGAGCATGTCTCAAAGGYAGGCTCAGAAACCTGCTGTGGGTAAACCAGGAAAAGATGCTGGCTTGTGTCTTGTGCATCTCAGGTGCATGTTGTAAGCATCGATCAGTAGGATGATTTCTCCCTTTTGTCAGGGAGAATTTGCAAAATAGAATTCTTGTTCTCCAGCCTGCTCCTGTTTTTAGATTTTTTTTTTTCAGTGTGCATATTAGAATATACTTTCTGCAGTAGAGATCAATAGCAAATGATACTTTAAAAGAGAGAGATTTGAGGGATTCTGCGGGAAATCAGAGGAATCAGTATTATACAAGCTGTTGCTTCCTTTGGAGGGTGACCTCACATAGTATATGGTTGTTCCAAGCATAGATATTTATGTATGCAACAAACCAGTGAGGTATGAAGCAAATGTAATAAAGAGAAAACAACCTCACAGTCAATAAACTCCATATCCCCACCACCCTCACATACCAAACAAAGCAYTGAAATGGAACCAGGAACAGTGCAGTTTTATTTACGATGCAGACAAAACCTTCCAACAATGCTTATTTTAAGGTGTGCACATATATTAAAGTACACACATGTATTTGCTCCTCTGTGCATCCTTTCATCTGAAAGCAATGCAAATGGGTTATTTTTAACCTTCTTACCTTCTGCAGAACCTGACTGCACAATAGATATGTAATGTAATGCTGCAGTATAATCTTGTCCACAAAATCTTACCATCTTTTGGACTTCTCTTCCCAAGTAAAGACATGGAGAAAGTAGAAGTGAGGGACAGCACTAACTGTCAAGTTTCATGTGGTGTGTCTGTTGCCTTTTTGAAGAACCTCTTTCATGCTTATAAGCAGCAAGTTGGGTCATCTCTAGGTCTGAATGCCTATCCTAGAACAGGAAAATGCAGATTTAGATCTTCAAGTCACAGGATCTGGGTGCTGTTTAGYATATTGTTTAGGGAGAGCTTCTTCCCACAAAAACTTACTTATTTGAAGGTTAATAGTCCAATATAATCAAGTTTTCTTGACGCTCTCTGTGACCCTCTGTAGATTGAGACAAACACCTTTAGAAAAAACAGAAAAAAGGGGATGAAATTGCTTCTAATGTTGCCTCTTTGTGCCCATTGGCAAGGGGGGAGCACAGAAGGAGAATTAGGCAGGGCAGGATCTTAGGCATTAGGCAGGGCAGGATCTTAGGCAATCGTGAGAAGACAGTGGGGAACTGTCTGAATCTGCTCTTCATTTGCAAATTGTCACATTTTATGGAGGAATTAAGGGGTTTTACTTTACTTACAAACTTAGCTTTCTAACTATGTTTTTTTTTTTCTATAGGAATGTGCTTGTAAATGAATAATTTAAATGAATTAACCTTTAAAAGAGTGAAATCAAGCAGCGAATGAATATAATCAGAAAAAGCAGGCCTCAGACACAATGGTTAGTTAATGACTTCTGCAAAGCAAAAGGATAAAATTAAATATTGTAGTCTGTAACTTAATATGCTGTCAAGTGTATATACATGGGTGTGTGTGCAGAGATGCACAGGTGGTGGTGAAGTTTAGACTGCTTTGTAGGACAGTGGCTTACYAAGAATAAAGAGTCCTGGAAGCTGTCTCATCATCATCATCATCCCTGGCACTATCCAAGAAACATGCAGATGAATTACTTAGGAACATGGTTTAACAGGCATGGTGGTGATGGGTTTACGGTTGGACTTGACGGTCTTAAAAGTCTTTTCCAACCATAATTATTCTATGACTCTATGATTCTCTGCTCTAGTCTGACATATAACTGTGGGGTGATGAGTGCAGTTAGCATCCCCTCAGGACAGATGGGGTGCTTGATGCTCTGTGGAGCTGTGGGGTGTCCTTAGAGCTTGGTTCTTCATCAGGGCATCCTTCAGCATGCTCCCAAGCTCTGAGGAGGACAGAGCAAATGTACATAAAATAAACCCTTCTTGTTAAAAAAAAAAAAAAAAAAAAAGGATTTCTCTAAAAAGTTAATACCAAAGCTTTGTTTTCTTGTGCAGGGAGCAAATTCTTTGATTCTGTACACTGGTATTACAATCAAGACCTTAATCTGGACCTTTTTAAAAACATCAGAAATATATCTGCTTTGTGGTGGGGCTCAGTTACAGTTACTATGAGAACATAGGGTTTGGTTTTTTTTTTTTCATTTGTTTACTCTCAAAGCAATTATATTAYGCCAATTAATTCTCTTGTGTCTCTAAACCCAGTGGGTTGAATTTTTCAGCCTTAAGCTACACAGTACAGGTCCTGGGAAAGTAGTGGCATAATGTTATTTTACATCATGAAGCAGCTCACCTGCTATGAAGATGTGATAACCAACTTCTTGGAGTATTTAATAATGCATAGCAACACCAAATAACAGCTTATGAGCTGAACTGAAGAAAACAGCATATCCAGAACTGTAAAGGAAAGGCAGCTTAGTTGAATAATGTTAGTTTACTTAAATCGTGACTTGGACAGTTCTAGGGTAGAAATGTAGTGTTCACCATACAGTTATCTTGCCTTGGTATGATCATTAACAGATGATTAAGCAATCAATAGTTACTTACGGAAGTAAAAATGCTTAGTATAATTTGTGGCCTTTAATTTCAAGTATTAATATATATTACTTTAACATCTGTGTGCTACCTGCTCCTTTCAGCACAGATCCAATTTCAAGTTCGAAGTATAAGAGAATGTAGTTTATTATAATGCTAGTCATTTTATTTTCTTCAATAAATGCAATCATTGCCAGTAGCTGGTTTCAGAGTGTTGTAAGAAACTTGCAACTCCTACCAACTGTCTGTTAAAAGCAGTCTTCAAACATGGCAATTGTCTTTGGAGAGGGTTTTTTTTGTCATTATTTTTAGCTTCAAGATAGAAAAGCACAGACCGTACAGCTGTGCAGAACAGCTGGCAGTCATGAAGTTAAATAGTTAAATAAAAGGTATTGTATTACAAAATTCTCAGGTGAGTGCAAACCAATATCCTTTTTCTTTTCTTTTCCTTTTTTTTTTTTTTTTTTTTTTTTTTTTTTTTTTTTTATATAATTTTTTTTTTTTTACTTTAGCCAATTAAAAATGAATGTGTGCATTAAGAGTCTGGTTCTTATTGTATTGAATTTAATAGCAAAACTCTCTCTGACTTCAACAATGACAACAGCAGGATCCAAGATAAAATTGTCCTCACTTTAAACAAGAAACTGGGAGTCAGGAAGTTCTAGCAGAGAGGTAAACACATGCTCGAGTTTAAGGACATATCTATTTGCATTCCTAAATGTAACTGCATTCTGCATTTAAAATTTACGTTCCTCTCTCAGTCTTTGGCAAGAACAGTTAGGACCTACTGCTRCTGACGTGCTGTATGATCACTACTGCCAGTGGTGTCAGGTGGGTGTCATCCGGGCAGTTCCTTTCAGGCCCAAACTCTTTGCAGGAACCTTTATCTGCAAAACAGGCGTAATAATGACAAAATTGCTTGGTGTAGATGTCATGAAGTTAGACCATTTCATATGGTCTGAGATATTTGATGGGCAGAGATCTATAAATACAAGATTTCACTGTCATATTGGCATATCCTTTTCAGATGTAAAGATGATCTGGTGAGCTAGAACTCCAGTTATCTGGGTTTGGGTGTTATCGTTGATCTGTTTGACCAAGCACAGTGGAATTCTTGCTGCTTTCTCTCTAGTTTTCTTGCATGGAGTGCTGGACTATGTTAAAAAAAATAGGGAAGGGAAGGGAAGGGAAGGGAAGGGAAGGGAAGGGAAGGGAAGGGAAGGGAAGG
>NW_020455621.1:1886251-1920395 GCF_003342845.1 Nothoprocta perdicaria
TTTTTTTTTTTTTTTTTTTTTTTGACAAGTAAAAACTTGTCAAGTTGAACAGCAAAAATTTGTTCCTCATTAGCTATTACAGCAGTTATGAAAACAATGATAACGAATTATATGTACGTAAAACAAATAAAAAACCCACAACTTGTAGCTTGCTGTCCAAAACTGATTTAGCAGGTTGATCAAACTTGAAGGGAAYTTATACATTTAGTCCAAACCTCCCCCACTGAAAAATTCATTGCATATGTGAAGAACACGTAGAGGCTGAAAAATTAGGCTCTGTCTGCATAAGAGAAACTGCCTGGCTAAGATTCATGCTTCCATGACTCTTTCAACAGAACTAGGGCCTTGAACAGTAATGGTTGCACCCTGCCTGGGTGGTCACCTCCATGGGAGGCACCATCCGTCTTGCAAAATGTTAACATATAACAAGAAAGCTTATGGCCCGTGTGCTACACTTTTGCAAACATTAATGCAGGATGTTATTAACCAAGGGAAATACTTTGTGAGGCTCGTTACTTTAATTGGTCCCTTCATCTAGTTAAAAAGGAGAAAAGATAAACGGCTCCTGACATTAATAATAATAATAATAATAACAACAACAACAACAACAATAATAAATTCTAAGATCTTTGAAAGTGTTATTCTGTTAGTCTAGCTCTTCAGTGTGCTGGCTGGCACACTCTCAGACAGGGCAAATGCATCCATCACAATCTCCTATTGCCCTGGCACGTGGCAGCAGTAGACAGAGATATCTCGGCATAATTATTTGGGTAACACCACACAGCAGTAAAGAGCTGGGATGTGCACATGTTGTGGTCTGTAGTACGCAGGATAGAACACAAGCAAGTAATGTTTTGGGCATTTTCACTGCAAATAGCTATGCATTGTTTTCCTGAGCAAGGATTCTACCCTTGCTTGAGGAGCAGGGAGATTTGGGCGAATCTATACCTGCAGAGTTTGCAGATGAGCAGTGAGTTGTTCCAGTTCTTTTTCTTCTTGTTTCCTGCCTTATGTATTTAAATATTCTTTTCTGAAAGGCTTTAACACTGAGACTGAGATGTTCACAAAGTTGCTAATTTCTAAAACTGTTGTTAGCACAGTTGTGTGGGAATCAAGATTCAGCAGGGGCTGCTCTTGGTGACTACTTCACCAATGAGCTGTTGCGCATGCAGGGAATAGAGYCATGGACCTCTACTTCTTTCTTTGTAGAGTGGAGATATTATTTCCTGAGGACAATGCATGAGGACATGCTTTGCATGTTTTAACACACAGAAGTGTTTGTCGGGAGACCCATGAGGGAAGAGAAGGCTCTGTGTGTAGATAATTGTTACSCTTGCAAGCTCTCCACAATTTTAGTTGTGATACAGCTGCCAGCCAGTGTGCTGCAATGCTGGTCTACACTATTTCTTCTGAAATGAAATAGCACAAGTTCAGTTGCACTGTTAAGATTCATGGGCATCTATTCTTACAGGTGTATTAGTTTCTCATTTGTGGCCTTGCTTGCTACAGGATTTTACCAAAAATCCGTTTCGTTGYAGCATCTAAGTTGATTCTATTAAGGCAGAGTTTGTATTCTGCTTTCTAGATCATTTAAAGCCTGCAGCAAAATTAACAATACTGTTTTGCCTAATTGTTCCCATCCAGGAAATCCTGGCAACTCCYCAGGGTCACTATAGCAATTTCTTCTATGCTGGAAAGTGCTTTCTACTCTTAAGAGAAAATGCATAGTGTGTCATTATAYGACTTTCTAATTCTATACTGACAAAGGCTACCTGTGGATTTTTTTTAATCTAGTAAACAACCTCCACCTTAATGGAATAGTCTCTGAGATTTGTTGATATATATTTCTTTCCATTGTTTTTGATTTAATATTATACAATGATGATGACATTTTATTCTCTGTGAATGTTGCTCTCTTTCACTGTTCTATTGAATTTCTGTTGAAGTCAGCCAAGCTAAGTCTTACTTTTTGATTCATGCAGGTTGTAAGGTCAGTTCTGGTGGGTATGGCTTGCTAAGGAATTCATGCTCCATTTCTCAGTTGTCTGGTTCTGCAAGTAGGCCTGGACAAATACACTGACATTTGAATTTAAGGGGACATTGAAAACCATAGTCAGGAAATATTTGAGAATAGATTAAGAAAACTGTAGAGTGAAAATGAAATATGAAGTAGAGTAAATAAAAACACTCTGATATTAAGAATATTATATAAAAAGTATATATAAAAATTTATATATACATATGTTGTATGTCACAAAGTTTATCTAACTTTGCGTATGTAATTATCATTTTGAGGACTTCTATATATTCCAAAGAAATGGAAAAGCTGAAGTATAATGAAGAGATAGGTAAAGTGTCATGTGGCCAACACCATTTCCAGATCATTCACTGGTAATTACATGGCAAGTTGTGATGAAGAAGAGAGAGGAAGAGAGAGRACCCAAGGGCCACTATTTCAAGGAACTTCATATAAGTGCATGGGACAGAACTGAACACTGCTCCCACTCTTTCAGCACCAGCCAGCTAGACTGGGTCATCTTATTTTAGTGAAGTCCAGTTTGGAGTAATTTTCCTACCCTGAAGAAGGAGAGAGAACAGAAGTTGAATTTTAGGTTGCAGTTCATCCTTTGGTCCATTCTTTTGACACCATGAAACTTGGAGGGGATAATAGAAGAAGGATTACTTTATGGTCCTCCTGATTTTTACCTTTGCCTTAGCATCAGAAAAATCAGGAAAAAAAAATCTGTTGTTCAGAAAAGGTCAGTCCAACAGATGAGCTGAAGACTTTGGGCTAATGCACCCTCAGGACTTGAATGCTGGCTTCATTTTCCAGGTATGTTTAATACTTTTTATGTGACTTTACACAAATCTTTAATCTATCTTTGTCTCCATTCCCCTCTGTCAAAGGCAAGGGGCAATACCGTTTCCTTTCTATTCCTACTTTGTTATAAAATTACTCCGGACAAAGATCTGTCATTATTGTGTTTGGCAACAGTATCCTGGTTCTTGCTGATGCCTTTTGGCCCTAGTAATTAAAAATGATTCATGAGCTGCAGGCTTTTCATGYGCCAATACTTTACATTCTTTGGCATGGAAAGTGATAGAAGGAAAATAGGGATATCTCCTGGGAAACTTTGGACTTCTTTCCTTGATCATCCTTTGTGATTCAGACCAATAGATATTCTCATATTTCTTCTAATTTATACCATGAATATAGAGATCCCCAAAAATGAAAAATATAGCATTGTGTTAATAGTGAAAGTGCAATGAGTGCCTCAAGGGCAGAACTGGAGAATAGTTCTGTTTGATAAGAGAAGGTTCCAGCCTACATCTCCCAATGCCCATCTGCCTTAAACTTCATGTTTCTCAGGAGTTAGATGTGTTTACTGCCTTTCACAGTAAAGTTATTTTACTGTGAAGAAGAGAATTCAACGTTCACTGAGAAAGAAGGGAAGAGCTGGGGGAAAAGCATGATCCAAAGAAAGGATTACCTTCCAAAGGAAGGTAATGTTGTAGGCGAAAGATAGAGTCATCAGTAAAAACAGAGAGTCTTGGGTAACAGTGCTTACCATGCAGGATGCTTCTGTATTTTATGTCAAATATGAAGTGGATAACATATGCCACTATCTTCGACACCTGTGCTACCTAATATATCGTTTCCTTTACCGGACCTTTAAAGGCAAGAAAGATTTTTTTTTTTGAAGAATAAAGCTACAAGTAGTTCTTCAGGAGTAGACTTGAGCCAGCTTCAGGAGCAGAATGGAAATCATTCTTATGGGAAACATTTTGAAAGGAGACTGAAAACTCCTTCACTACCCAACATGTGCTTATTTGCTTCTGGTGGGTAGTGTCATGACAAGGGAAGACCCTATGTTTAGACATTTGCCATACAATTTAAAACAGGTTGTGAAAGTCTGGCATCTAATATGTAAGCTTTGTTATCCCTCACTTCTAGCCCCCAACGTCTATTACAGTCCTTTAATTCTAACTTTGAGATTACAGGTTACAGATATTGAGTGGTCTTGAAAATTTGTGCTACTGAACTATACTAGGTATAAAGTCTCTTGTGAGTCAAGGAAGGTGATCCTTCTGTATTCATCACTGGTGAGATGACGTATTTGGCCCAGTTTTAGGTGCCCCAGTACAARGGAAACATGGATATGCTAGAAAGAGTCTGATGAAGAACCACATGGCTGATTAATGGTTTGGAGTATCTGATGCGAGGACATAGAGAAGATGGAGCCAGACTTCTCTCAGTATGTCTAGTGGAAGGATAAGTGGCAATGAGCACAGTTTTTTTCTTTATGGTGAGGGAGTCAAACAATGGAAAAAAATGTCAAGAGAAAATGTGGAGTCTCCATCCTTGGAGATAATCAAAATCTAATTGGACTCAACTCTGAGCAGCTTGTTCTAACTGACCGTGCTTTGAGGAGGGAGGCTGGACCAGGTGATCCCCAAGGGGGTTCTCTTCCAATCTCAGTGATTCTGTGGTTTTGGATATAGAACTACCTTGGTTATGTACAGAACTCATCACAGGCCTATTTATCTAGTACATAAATATCTGGTCAAATTGAATTTCTTGGAACAAGTGGCAATTCAATTTCTTTGCATGTAAATAGGCATGCAAAATCTTAGTTTCAATTTCTCTGAAAGCACAGCTTTCAATATAGATACATTAATGAATTTCAGTGGAGCATGAGATAATCTTCAGAAATGTGAAGTCCTTCAGAGCACCATGTTTGTGCTATCACTCAACCAATAATTCAGTTGCCAAGATGTTCAAACTATGTTAATTGTGTCAAATGCTTTGGCTGGTATTTAAACTGTTTTCACCCTCTGGCAGCAAGATTGCCATTTTAAATTCGCAAATGTTAAAAAAAAAAAAAAAAGAAAGTGCTGAAGGAGTAATGAGACACACTAATCTTACCTACTTATTCAATATAGATCCAGATTTGTGTATCTGGGAATGGCATAACGATGCTCTCTTGCTTGGATTATGTTTGACTACGGCACATAAGGAAATTCAGAAGAGATTAATGACAAAACTTCTTTTTGTTTAGTGGATAATGTCTTGGGGAGAAGGGTCTTAGGTTCAAATTAAGGATAATTGGAATTAATTGAATGTAATTTAGAAAGCAAAGTCTTGTAGAAATGATGGTCAGCTAATGAGTAATGCAATACGCCTGGCAGAGGGGCTGTTGGCTGCAAAGCAATTAATTTGATGTTTCAGTGTCATTTATCTCAGCTTTCTCAAAGCAAAGCGAGCATGGAACTCAAATGACATCCCATGTCAGAAAACAAGTAGGTGCAGGGATTTTTTAATGATCTTGCTATACTCTGGTTGTCTTCTTGAGGCAATTCTTATTCTTGGAGTTCATCTGTTGGCATGTAACCACAAGACTAAATTGATTTTATAAATAGGATTCAGAAAACCTTATTCCAAAATGAAAAGGTACTTTTAGACATAAAAATTGTATATGTCTTAAGTATTGTGCTTAGCAATAGCCAGGCTTAAATTTACTCCAGTGTAGCAACATTAATGGTGGGAGAAGTAATATAAGTTAAGACTATTTTTCTTTGCTTTATCTTAGATCAATTTTTACCCAGGTTAATTCTGTGATTCCTGTGGAACACATAAGAAAGGCTGGGAATGAGCAACCAAAGCAAGGGACATTGGCATTACTTCCTTTTACAGTAGTGCCATCCTTGTATATGCTATCCCTGTCTATGCCCAAATGAAAAGATGAAAGTCCTTCAGCTAAGCTTAGCCTGTGGCTTGATGACAGAGAAAGTTATTTCTTCTGCTGAGTACAGATGGCGGTGTCTCATCTGATGCAGAACAAAAACTTAAATCTGCATTTCCTGCAGCACACTGAACCAAGGAGCAAAAGGGAATTAAGTAAAATTGCAGAGTGGTGACACCAACTTGCTCAATGTGCAGCTATATCTTTCTTTACGGGCAATGTTATAAGCCTTCAATAGCAGTTGACTGGGATAAATACTTGAAATAGCAGCTAAATAGAAGGTTGACAGCAATCAGTTGGCTTTGTTAAAAAATAATAGCTCTCTGACTTGTAAAGAGAAGATGAGTTACTTGTTAGAGTACTAGATTTAAAAAAAAAATCAAAGAAAATAAAAGTCAGATAGTATTATAGTTATAAAAATAGCTGTTTCAGCTTGCATTTCCCTACTTCAGGGTGCCAAATCCATTAATGTGACAAGTCCATAGCCAAGAAAATCTAGATAGTCGCTGTAAAGAGGGTAGCTATCCAAAATTCTTCCATAACAGGCCCTCTTAAATTGACAAAGTATAATCAGAAACAGAATAATCCATCACAAATCAGCTGGCTTCCTACCCCTTTCTCATCCACCATGCTGATGCTCGGGATATTTTACAGACTAATATACAAGGTTTCTGAGATAGGTGAAAAAGTGCAAGCTTGGCCAGACAGCCAAGTATATAAAGGTGTATTTTAGCTCAAAAGGCACAAGATTTGAAAATGTACTGAAAATATCTGACTTTCAGACTGCATTAGGCTCTTCCCTAAATGGACTATACTTCCATTTAGTACATGTGAACAAGGGAGTAAAACAGCACCTCTGCAGGGTATCTTAACTCATCCTGAACATATGATGATCACTTTCATCTTGTTGATTAAGAGAATGGTAAATTATCTTCAGAGACCTTACAGCACCACCCAAAATACTGCAGCTTTTACATGCTTATAGCTTACATGCTTAAAGCTTAGCCTAAAGCTTTCTTTCTACAGGACAAAAACATCTGGAAGTTTAGGAAAAAAAATATATATGCCTTGATAAGGGGAGCATGGACAGGGGAGCAAGATACTCCTAAGGCAGAAGGATATCTCCTCCACAAACTCACTCTGAGCTCCCTTCTTCTATATCAGCATCACCATGGCTGGGATTGTATGGTAAAAAGATCACACAGATCACTTCTGTAACACATGCAACTGGCAGGCCTCTGTTGAGGGGCACCTTTGAAAATGGACTCCAGGGAGGCTCCTGGAGCATCAGAAGTGGTGTTTTCACTCACGTTCAGTGAACATGTATGTCAGATCACTCTGAAGGTCTTTGCTGACACAGGAGGTCCCCAACACAGAGAGAGGCTGATATTATGCTGCCAGTGGCAGGGTATCAGGAAGAGGAGAACCTTATTGGTTCCATGAGAATGAGATTTTCTAGATGTGAGTTACCAGATACCAGAGGCTTTATAAAGTGAAATAAAATGGTGAGGAGACAGTCAAAGCAAAASTAAACCAAAGTTGAAAGTGCTTTGTTTTGCGTTCTTTTTAACTAGGAGGCCTTCTGAAACCCAGAGATGATGTTAAACCTCCTTTTAGTAACTGAAAAGAAAAAAAAAATCAAGGGATGAACAAATGAAGTCTTTTCTTAGTAGGGTATGAATAAAAAAATGTTATTAATAAACCCTTTCATTTCAAGCTTCCAGTCTGTTGTCACACATTTTGAATGTATAACCACACAGATGAAGGTTCTCACTTGATAAGTCCTTCACTATACTGAAGATATTTTTGAAAATATAGAAATGAACCTTGGAAAGTATGAACACAAAGTGACAAAGGACAGGGGGAATATAGTTTTAATCAATATTCCTTTTAAAAAGAGCTCTTTTGTTTCCTGAAATTTCAACAATTCTTAACTAAGAATAGCTGGTGTCTTTCTAATATGTTTTTTCTTGAAATGAAAAAACACATGTTCTCCACTTGCAAGCAAGTCAAAATCAAATTAAATCAAATTCAAAATCAAAAGATTTTGAAAAGATTCTGAGATTCTGCAGAAAGGAGAATAAGTAACATCTCTCTTTTGGAGAAACACAAATCTAATGGAGGTATTTGTTCACTATTTCTCATTCTGTTTCTTGCTGTTGATGGGAGAAAGATCCAATGGAAGGCAAATGCTCAGTTGCAAGTAATTACCTAGAGATAAGGGACATAATCCAGGAAGCTTTTAACACAAGGCAGACAGAGGAAAGCTGAAGTGGTTCGACTCTGTGCTTAGGTTGGTAGGATATTGGAAAGTAGAAGAGGTGTCACCAGTCAGTATTGCTCTTTGTGGTCCCTCAGCGAGGCTCCTTGGGAATCACAGCTAAGGACTGGACAACATAGTCAGCACAGAAAGAGCAGGCTAAAATGGATAGACGAAAGGGAGCAAGGAACAAAATATTGCATATAAAGTTTATGTATTATAAGGAAGTGAATGAAAATATATCAGGTCCTGAGTATGCATTTGTAGATGAATAAAGTCTAAATTTTATGCTTAACTATGATATAACTAAGGAAACTAAGAAACATGTATGGCAAAGGTTTCATGTGAGAGGCAAAGAGACCAGGAACTGTACAGTTATGACTTATGGTTGGATAGATCTGGAAAAGCCAAATATAGCAGAAGGAAAGCACAATAAGGTAAGCAGAGAGAAAAGAAACAAACATCTTAGTATGCAGTCTTATATACAGTTTTTTTTTTCTCTGTACATATGTATGGGGAAAGCATTATTTTTACATTTGCATTTTTGGTTATAAATCTAATGCTAAGCTGTTTTAAGGATATTCCTATGCATTACAAGATATGCTCATAGTATTTCTTCTGGATAGTAGTGTGAAGATAGTAAGCTGTAAGGAGGAAGTTCTTCAGAAAGACTTGTTGATACAAATGGTACAGTATATATTTGTTTGAAGAAATATTGAACTAAACAAATTTCTCCTGGTGTTCTCCTATGTGTATGAATGTCATTGTCTAATATTAGAATTACCTAGGTTTTAAGAGGCCAGCAGTTTTTTCTTAGACCCCTGCTGGTCTTAGCAGAGAAAGACAAGCTCTACATTTGCAATTAGCTTAACAGAACAGAGAGTTGAAACGTGTTGTTAATTGTATTAGCCTACAGAATGATCCAAGGATTAATTAGAAATAAAGGCCAAGAGATGAATTGAAGATTCTCATGGGAAACACTACCCTGTGTTGTCCTTGAACTGTGTAACTAGTTGAATTCTTACTATTTTAGAGTGGCGTGCTCACCTGAATGTATCCCTAATTGCCTTTTATTCCTGGCTGCATATTTTTGTACAGATTGCTAATCATATTCCAAACCTGAACCACCTACTGAAGAACTGAAGAGACAAAAGTGGAAGAATTCAGAGCGTCCTAATTTGAGAGGAAGTTATAGCACAATACTGTCAAGATCAAACCACCTCTTGCTTCAAATCAAGAATAAAACTACTACTCTTTGACTGAAGTCAGGTAGGACTCTTATCCCCAGCCTGTGCTCAGATTTTCCCTCAGGTTGAGCTTTAGCCAAAAGAAACGTGGTGCTTGATTAAAAGGTGGAATGAATGAAATCATGGATTTTCTCAGGAAAAAGCAGAACACAGGGCTATCATTTTGATTTGCAATAGTAATACCAGGCTGTCATAGGCTTGTGTTATGCAGCAGTAAGACCTGTTCTAATCCAGAGCACTGTGAAGGACTGCAGTCTACAACCGCTAATTGTAATCTGGAAGGTGTCTAGGATCAGTTTTCCATCCCTATCACTTCCCATAACTTTTGAAAGTTTTTCTTCCAATCCATGCCTGTCTTTTTGCACTGCTGTACCTGTAGGCAGCATTCTTAAGAAGATGATTGTGCTCCCTTTCAAAAAAGATTTGTTAAACTTAAAAGTAAAAAAAAAAAAAAAAAAAAAAAAGTATGAAGAAGTATGAAATACATACTGATAAGCTAAAACATTTTAAAAAAAAGAAGAATAAAAAAGGCAGAAAAGTACTCACAGGCAGTGTTTAAAAAGGAGTAGAAGAAACCTTTGGGTCTGTTTCTTTCATCCAAGCTCGCCTTGAAATGACTGAGAAACATTTCTGATTCATGTCAATGGAAATATGTGACTGCTGTATTTGAATGTCAAACAGCTGGAATTCTATTTTTTTCCATGTCAATGAGAAGGTGATGTATTTTACTACTTCTGGGAAGTAGTGTGTACTGAGCAGCTACAGAACAATAGGAAATATAAATTTTGACACTAAACCTAAAGGGCCACATTCTGCAGTGTGACGATTTCCTCTGGTTAGCAGGGAGGGAAGCAAGACCCTAGTTATCATGAAGTACCTTGTGTAGTAGCATCAAATATCTGGTGCACTATGAGTATAGTCCAGTCATCATTTGCAAAGAGCATTTTTTATCCGAACAACTTTGTTTTCTAGATATCTTGGGCATTAAAACAAATATTGTCCAAAAGTCATGAGGTCTTGTGTTCTTGTTGTATTTAAGGCATTAAATTTTTACATATTGGGGATCCTGGATATATAGGGCACTGCTCTAACTCTAATCAATGTCAATATATCCTATTGACTTCAGTGGCCTCTTTTAGCCCAGTAGAGATGAGTCTGGCCCCTGAGCTAGCTGAGAGCTAAGCTAATCAGCTTGCAACCACCTCTGTAAGTTCTAACTTGCAAGCACCAGCTGAAAGTCTTCCCACTGACTGGTACAAAATACATTGGTGACCTGATCTGTGCTGACACAAGCTAATAGATGGAGCCTCTTGTTGGCTTCAAGGAAAAGGGAAGGGCCTGCTTATTTCTCCTCTGCTATGGTTGGTTTGGATGCAGCATAGATGGTGACAGGTAGAAGATCTGTGATAGAAATCCTGCATAAAGTGATGCCTTTTATATAGTGTCAGATAAGCAAACAGTATTAGCAGTGAGGGGTTGGACTTGGAATGGAAGAGTAGAAAGAATGGACATGTCATCCCTTGAAACTAACTTAGCAAATCTGTTTATATTAAAGTGCTTTGGGGTACCAAATTTCAGCTGACTTCTTCAGAGGAGCAGAAATTCTTAGCCTGCCATGCAAAACTCTTCCTCTCACAAATACTGTGAGGAATACATGGGTCTTTTGGACCACTGGCTTTTGCTGTCTGGAAAACATTTTATTTTCACAGGTTAGGAGACATTCTGCTCAGATGACAATGAGGACTATCATTTGGAAAAAAAGCATTTATCCAGGCAGCATTTCTGATTTTTTTCGTACCTTGGCTCTTTGCACTTGTAGAATGATTTGGAGCAGGTATAATACCATAGTACATATGACTGAAATACGTGAAATCTTCATTAACAGAATAATTACATAGTATAAACACAATCTTCTGTCAGTGGAAATCTGGGAGGAAGCATGAGGCCTATGGAATATGAGTCCATGTATTTAGTCAGTTGAAAGCCACAAAGAGGCTGCATCTATGGGAAAGAGTTAATCAGGTTTCTAACTTCAAAGGACACAAAATACCTTAAAATATGCTTCTTCTGACTTATCAGGAGTATTATAAATGAATATCTGATTTTCTCTCAGCTACCTGGATAAATCTGCATAGCTCAGTTAACTTCACTTGATTTATGCCAGCTACACCGAGGACCTGGACAGAACCTATTASCATTGGTACATCTAATAGCCCTGGGCAGTGTATGAAAATTGGGCATTATTTTGCAACAGCCATCTCTCTGCAGTCAGGCTGAAGAGCAGAAGGATTTGTGAGTTATTAAATTAATTCCTTTTCTAGAGAACAGAATTTCCACTACTTCTCATGAATTTCTGTACAGATAAATCTTGTGGGTTTTTTCTATATATTGTGTATTTCTGTGCAAAACATTAAGATAATCAGAAATTCAGTGGAGTTTTCTTGATATCTGGTTAGAAATACATTGCCTAATYATTTTATTTTTATCAATTAGAAATTTGCCTTATGATAGAAAGTTACCTTACGATAGAAATTAAGCACCTGACTTTTTAATTCCTAGCTTCTTAAATTATTTTAATCTTTGTGAACTTATTTAAATCTTAGGTGGCAATTTAAAATTAAATGAGTTTGAATATTAGCTGCATTTCTTTTTCTTTTTTTTTTTTTTTTTTTTGGAAGACTATGGGGTATAAATCTATTTTTTATATTCCTCTTTCATTCTGCTTTTCATATAGGGCAATTTTTAGACCACTGTGTTGAATCAAATCCTGCAGTGTGATTATCTTCTCATTGAAATGCTCTCTATTGTGCCTATTTGTTTGATGTGTTTTCCTTGTACGCTATATTTCTGATGGCTTTTGGGTAAAATAATCATTATATGTCACCCATACTATCTCTTTTAATCTCCAGAAGATTAAGCATGTTTATTTAAAAACCCCTTTGATAGTGTCTTCACTAACTCAGCTATTTTATAAAATTGGAAATAATGAATCAGGGAGATGCAATTTTGATAATGCCATTTATACATCTCCAATGAGGCTAGCTAGCAAAGAACTGGAGATATGTAAGTATCTGACATACATACACTGAGAATGGGAAAAATATTGTAATTGCATGTAGGTTACGAGGCACTTAGAAAGATACAGTCAGCAAACAAACAGTTCCGTTAATGACTGACATTCTTCAGGGACAGGCAGACTCAGGGGATGGGTAATAGGATCGGAAATGGCTCTTTTCATCCTTGGGTCACCCGTTCAAACCCAATACAGAGAGGTGACAATTAAAAGCCACTACCTTTTGAGAGATCTTGGAGAATGTTCTTGAAATGATGCTGGTGGACACATGCGCACAGAATCCTCGCTGAACCACAGGCGCTCTTCCCACACCAGACTGCTCATGCTCACTGCAACAGTGGGGAGCCCCCATTGCTCACCTGTAATTGTAGCTGTTTTCCAGTACTGGCTGGGATGTAGGCATGTCTCACCATGCCACTGCTCCTCAGAGGTTTCAAGGCAAGTCAAGGCAGTCGTGCAGTACATTACTTGTGTATCAGCATGGTATGAGATTACCACATGGGGCTTTTTGTCAGGAGAGTTTAAAAATAAAGCTGAGAGGTTGAAGTGAAGCTTGAGTTTACAGATGAAGTGCTTACACTTGGCATTCAGGATTTTCAATTTTCACATCATAGTTTTTTGCTCTCAATGTAGCCTCACAGAGGAAATCCTGAACACTTGTTGTGGACATACTAATTTATACTTACTGATTTCCCAAAAAACAGCCCACATCAGGAACCATGCCCATTGGACCTTTTAGAGATGTGTACCTTTAGTTTTCTGAAACTTCTTTCACTTTTTTCCTGTAAGTCCAAATCCTAGAATTGTTATGTAGCTAAAAAAGAACTGTTGCCTCCATGAAGAACAAAGATTCATAGAATCATAGAATCATAGAATGCCGAAGGTTGGAAGGGACCTCAGAGGTCATCGAGTCCAACCCCCCTGCTCACGCAGGGTCACCTAGAGCACGTGGCACAGGGCTGCATCCAAGCGGGTTTTAAAGATCTCCAAAGAAGGAGACTCCACAACCTCTCTGGGCAGCCTGTTCCAGTGCTTTGTCACCCTCACAGTGAAGAAATGCTTCCTTAAGTTCCTGTGGAACTTCCRAKGCTTCAGTTTGAAGCCATTTCCTYTAGTCCTATCMCTGYCCACCACTGAAAAGAGGCYRCCCCCCTCCTCCTCACTGCCTCCCTTGAGGTATTTATACACGCTGATCAGGTCCCCCCTCAGCCTCCTCTTCTCCAGGCTGAACAGACCCAGCTCTCTCAGCCTTTGCTCATAGGGCAGATGTTCCAGGCCCCTGATCATCCTGGTAGCCCTGCGCTGGACTCTCTCCAGCAGCTCCACATCCCTCTTGTACTGGGGAGCCCAGAACTGGACGCAGTACTCCAGATGTGGCCTCACCAGGGCTGAGTAGAGGGGGATGATCACTTCCCTCGACCTGCTGGAGACGCTTTTCTTAATGCACCCCAGGATCCCGTTGGCCTTCTTGGCCACCAGGGCACACTGCTGCCTCATGGTCAACTTGTCGTCCACCATGACACCCAGGTCCCTCTCTGCGGGACTGCTCTCCAGCAGGTCCACCCCTAATCTGTACTGGTGTCCAGGGTTATTCCTCCCCAAGTGCAGGACCTTGCACTTGCCCTTGTTGAACCTCATGAGGTTTCTCGCCGCCCAGTCCTCCAGTCTGTCCAGGTCCCTCTGGATGGCAGCACAGCCCTCAGGGCTATCGGCTACTCCACCCAGTTTGGTATCATCGGCAAACTTGCTGAGGGAGCACTCCAGCCCTTCATCCAGGTCGTTAATGAATAAGTTGAACAGGACCGGACCGAGAACTGACCCCTGGGGGACACCACTAAGTACAGGCCTCCAGCTGGACTCCGCACCATTGACAACCACTCTCTGCACCCTGCCATCGAGCCAATTCCTAATCCACCTCCCCGTCCACTCATCTATCCCACACCTTCGGAGCTTGCCCAGGAGGATGCTGTGAGGGACAGTGTCAAAAGCCTTGCTCAAATCCAGATAGATGACATCCACCGCTCTGCCCTCATCTATCCAGCTAGATATTCCTTCGTAGAAGGTGATCAGGTTAGTCAAGCAGGATTTCCCCTTGGTGAATCCATGCTGGCTACTCCTGAGCACCTTCTTCTCCTCCATGTGTCTGGAGAGAGCAGCCAGGATGAGCTGCTCCATCACTTTCCCGGGGATGGAGGTGAGGCTCACCGGCCTGTAGTTACTCGGGTCCTCGTGGATTCCTTAGTGGATAAATAAGATTTTGAAGAGATAAATTTATTTCAGCCATCTAACCCCATGATTTGGCATATAGTGACATACTGAAGGAAATTTCACGCAGATCCTGTCCTGATAGCTTTAAAGCAATTCCATTTACACTCTGCACTTCACTGTTTCCTAGAAAATAATCTCACCAGGCTACTCAGATTTTCTGGTCTGAGAAAATTGAGGTTATCTTCAAGACAATGGATATTCTTATTCCCAAGAGGAAAAAAAAAAAAAAAAAAAAAAAAAAAAGGGAAGAAAAAAGGATACCTAAAAGAGAAGACAAACAGGAATCAGTAAATTTTTATTTAAATATTTCAGTCCTTATTTCAGTCCTTGCTTAGGTTGCTTAGGTTCAAAAATGAGTTGATTATCCTCAACTTGTTTTCAGAAGGAAAAAAGAAAAGTAAAACTTGGCTTGTATTCAGATATGTGAAAGCATGAAAATTGCAATAGCTTGGACATATCTTGCTGGGCCTTGGGAAGAGTTTCCACAAATGACCCACCTAATTAAAATCTTCATTGCTTTCTTGGCCCAAGAGAAGTTAATAGCAAAACAGCTGTTAGCTTCCAGCGCCATTGTATTTAAGTGTTATTTATAGAGCAAGACTTAGATGCCTTTTGGACTCTGAAAATTAAAATATAAATTTATTAGTCATAATCAATATACATATTTGTAACAAATTGCCTTCAGGGTTAGAAAACTGCATTCACATATTTCAGGTGTCATTGCTAAGCATATGCTTTAAAAAAACAGCCGATCACAGGAGAAATATCCTCCTCTTCTCCATTCCCAGTGAATCCCCTGCTTAGCTTTGCCAGAGGTGCCTGGATGCAGGCTGGCAGGGGCTGCAGCCCAGCACTCTCTGGGGCCGCCAAGGAGAGGTCATGCATGTTTTCTGCCTAAAAGGTATCTCCAGAGCTCGTGATCATCTCTCAACGTGGGAGGGAACGGACTGCCTGCTGCAATGTTGCCATCTAACATCGACTGAGGAATACTGAATATAATTTGCTCCCTCCTTTCACTGAAAGAAACTCATCATTGCTAATGCAACAGTATTTTGTTGACCAGTTAATCCAGCTTGGTTCTTCTCTGTGTCATGGACAAAACTAATACTCCGACACAGATGAACCTGTACTCCTGCCTCTTTACAAGTAAAAGTTCCTCTGCCAAAGGTGCAGAAAGTAAAACACTTCAGATGACAACCACCTCTCAGAGAAAGCCAAAGCAAAGCATTTTTTTGACTTATTGATGCTGTCACCTCTTATAAAGCAGTAAATTGTAGTAGAGACAAGATGATAAGGAAGTGCATCTAAGACATAGGGAGCAGCTAGGCATACAGGTTTGCTTTCTTGTCAAAGATCCAAGAAGGTCTGGCATCCGCCTTAACATATAAAGCAAAGGACTTCCTATGGACACAGATGTCAAGCAGTGGACTTTTGATAGTGTTTTAGTAGCTGGAGGCAATACATCTGTCTGCTGCCTGTTAAGTTGTTGCTGCTGTTAATTTTCATGTTTGCTCAAACTCAGTAAAGCAGTCTGACTCATCTGATGCTTGGTGTGAAAGCTTCCCCTAGTGAGGCTCCTTCAAATAAAAGAATGACATAGGGGCAGGCAGTGCGGTGCTCTGGAGACTCAGAGGTTGTGGGTGGGCTGGAAGGAAGGGAAGAGTGAGATTCTTCTTGGTTGGCAGGGGCTGCTTTGGTGTGTAGTCCTGAGAGAGCAGAGATGTTTGCATGCACATATGTGCTCTGGCCAACCAATTATCCCCCTTGCTAGCACTGCATGTATCCTTGATTTGACAGATGCTGCCGATGTTTGGTTTTGAAGATAAATCAAGGAAAAAATCATTACCTGGAAAAAAAAAAAGTCAGTTTGGTATTTCACTGAAATCTTTTACTCTCCTCCCATCAAACATGGGGAAAACATCTACATCTATTCAAGATCTTCTATTGATATATCTACATAAACATATATAAATATATACATATAAGAATATGTATGTATATGCATGTATGAATAGGAAAAATACTTCAGAGAAAATCTCTTCCATTTTGAGCATGAGTAATTGCTTTTTTTGCACGTGGAAGGAAGAAACAGGTATTACATGAACCACAAATGGCAAACAATCTTTTTGACACTATCACTTCACTGATGATAGAAGGTGGTTGTGGTTAGTGGCAATCCCCATGACTTGTCTCCATGCTTGGGGCTGTGGCTGACCTCCTGTCTTGGGGCAGGAGGGTCCTAGCTAGTCTGCTGGAATTGTCATTTTTGACTTTTTTTATAGGGAAAATTGAAAACACGTTGTTTTCATAATTCTGGAACATTTAATTTTGATGGATTGTTTAAAGTATTATAAATGAATGTTATATATTATCTGTGCATGACATCAGACGATTAAAGATGTAGTATTTCAACAAAATGTCATATTAAAAAGTATTAAAAAAGGTAAACAAATTAGAGGAAAATACTTTAAAATTGTTCAGACTGATTTTTAATATATTTCTTTTTTGATAATTTGCAATAATGGGAAACAGTCATTAYGGAAGTAGCTTTTATTCTAATTAGAAACTACAATTTTTGAAATGTTGAAATGCTGAATAGTCTAAAAATACAACAACAAACAAATTGACTTATGTTTGGTCACTGCTGAAACATCCATGGGAAAGGTAGTAGATATCCATAGGAATTTGTACTAACTATAGTCTCTTTCATCTGTAGACTGCTGGTTCAAATCTAGAGGCCAGCATGAGAACAAAAAAAAAACTTGCTAGCATGACTTCACCTGTATGGTATGAGTTTATCTCCCTGGGTGTAGGTGACAGCCACAGAATTAGCATTAATTAGCCCACTTTGGCATCTCAGCCAAAATTTGACATGGCAAAGCAAAGAAACTTATTGTGCTGTAAACTGATCCTTGCTTCCTTAGGGGATAAAAATATAGCTTTCATACTCCACGTCCAGTCCAGGCAGTTTTCATTAGCACTGTCACTGTGTCATCAAAGGGAAATCTAAGAGAGTTGCTTAATAACTAGGAAGATCAACAAGAAAGCATCAGACTTGATAATTGGTTACAGCTAGTACCCTGGGAAGATGGGAACAAAAAGCAGTGAACTGTAACCAGGACACAAACCAAGGTAACAAGCAATCACTACAGGATCAGCAGCAAAGACAACATTAATAATTTAACTATAGCATTCACAATAATTTAACCATGCCATCCAGAATACAAACTTAATAGTGATATAGTGAATGGAGCCAGAATAAGGCAGTATTCCAAAGTTTATAAGTGCCAGCACATAAAAAAGTCTCCATGGAGAAAGCTAATGCTTGAATTTGTTGTTCTTGCTTTTCTTTTTTTTTCCCAGAGAACATAAAAGCCAAGTGTTTATTTTTGGTATTTGTTGTTTCCTAGCCAGTAAAGGAAGATGGGCTGTTTCAGAAGTTCTTTTTGACAGCCAACTTACAGAGTGTGACAGGCCGACACATTTTGCTGTCTTTGAAAGCTGAATAACAAATAGTTTTGCTATTTACAAGTCAGAAATGAAGCAGTGGATCTGAGTTACAGAGCATCCTCCCAAAACATACAACTCCTCTCTGCATGCATCACTTGCAAACTCTGCCTTCATCTAAGTTATCATCAGATAATAATTCATCCTGACTCGTAGAGGTTGTGAAAAACTGTATAAAGCTAAGATATGGGAATGCAGTAGCTCAAACAAGACCTCAAAGCACATCATATAACTTTTATACACTCAGAGTTGTACCACACTCTCTGTGTAATTAGAGTGGTAGAACCTGTCTCTAAGGATAACATGACTACTTTATTGCCACAGATGCTGGCTCGAATAAAATATGTGATTGTCCTGTGATAGAGTCTCTCAGTTTGGGAAGTCAATTTCTTTTCTAGCATTGACAATGTAAAATGGCTGCTTCTTTTATAGCAGCAGTGCTTTGTGTTCATATTCATAGGTAAAGCTTTTACTCTAATGACAAAAATGGATTTTTACAATCCTTTACTCCCAGCAGTASAGAGGAGTCCATACAGCTAAGAAAGAATGAATTAGATTCGATTGTGGCTCACATGTCCTGACTGAATCACTACAGCAAATTCCTATTGCAATAACTAATTCTGCTGTGTCCATGCAAAATACTGTGGCAGAAACACATCTAGAGCTGAAGAAAAATTAAACTACCAAAGAGTGTATGTATCTGTGGATAAATACAGGTTACCACTCTCAACATCAGACTCCAGGGACTCATCAAATCAATTCAGACACAGATTTTGAGGCCTATGGATTCCACCTGAACTAGAAACTACACAGATCCCAAGTATTCATAAGATGCCACGACGATTTTTTTTTTCTTTTGCTAGCTCTTAGCTAACTCAAGTTTTCAGCACACACTGAGGAAAAAGGTTTCTGCTCTTAAAAGCTTCTTTTTGAAGGAATGACATTTTAAACCCCACTGGAAGCAATAGGCCAGAGGTGATGATGGAGAGGTGAAAGTATAATGCTTGTTTTTTGCTCAGCTGACATACAAAACCTATGTTTGGACAGATTCCTTTCTCAGGAAACAGATGAGAGAGAAAGACCATCTCTGGGACAGTCTTGAGATGTTTCTCTCTCAGAAGAACCAGCCAGAGACAGAGGGCCATCTGTACCTCTATGCAGTTTGGAGGCTCTTTTCAGCTTTCAGTATTCTTTGATATGTAGCCATCAACCTGCCTTCAAAGGCTGATGTTTATCATCACACAAGTGTATTCACTGACTGCAGGTGGCCAGATCAAGAAGCTCACACTTTGCATCATGTGCCACAGCTGAGTTTTACAGATGGATCTTAATATTTGCCCTGGATCTCTAAGTACATCATAACTGCTGCTACTGCTGAACTTATACTTGTCACAGCAGGCAGAAGGATAGCCCCAAGCATGCTGCATCCAAAGATAGCTATAGAGTGGTGCTTAAAGGAAGACTAGAGTTGTCTTTTTTCCACAAAATATACTATGAACTTTACCACTCATCTTTTTGGCCTGAAGCTTTATCTAAATAACAGTTTAGCACTGTCATTAGTAATGGAACCCCAGAGCACCATTTCCAAGTTAACAAAAATAATAGGCATTCCTTTAATACTACCCACTGCATACAACAATGTGAGAAATAATTATTAGTACAGTTTTCCTTCAATGTTGTTTTTAGTTCTGTTACACTTTGTATGTGAGATACAGGAGCATTTCCTATCTTGGACACATACCTCATTGCATATGTTTGTAGGTCATATCCGAGGCAAAGATGAATAATCATAATCATAGCAAGAGAAAATGCCTGGTGATTCATGATGTGGCACTGAGAATGCAATGGGCTTTGTGCAACACATACACAAGGAGCATCACTATGTGTTGTTGCTGGGTACTATCTATGCTCCCTTCCACATCTAGCCAGATGGTCTGAATTGCAAGCAGACAGGCTGTGGTTCCTGCTTTCCTCCTTGCCATGTGAGCCTCTGGCAAAATTCAGGGATGGATTCAGTGCTCAGAGCTACTTAAGTGTCCAAGGAAGAGTCTGCATGAGACCTCCAGCCTACCCATATGCTCTAGGCAGGACACAGTAGCTTCTGCATAGCTAACTAGGAAAACAGTGAATTTGTTTGGTTTCTGTGAACTGAAATAAAAAGAAAATTAAGTAAAAAAAAAAAAAAAAAAAAAAGTGCTTATGATCGTTCTATACCCAGTGTTTCTACTTAACCTCTTAGATACTTATAGTGAGGCTATTGCGGTGATATACTGACAAACACCACTCAGTGAGCCTATATACTTTATAACCTTCCTTTTCTTCTCACTTTATCCTTATTAACTTTGACCTTCACATGGATGTGCTTGGATGATTTTTCCTTCTCATTGCTATTTGTTTCATCCTTTYCCTTCATTACTTATCTTTGAGGAGCAGAAGGCAGTCTTGGCTTGCTACTGAGAAAAATATGAACAAAGAGATGGCTTCTAGTTCTCCCTCTGAGGAACTCATGTCAAAGCCAGAAGAGGGAATTTGYACTAAATTACAGAACAGACTATCTTGAGCCATGAGATCCATCCATCCTTAAAAGGTATTGGTAGGCAAAGACATTCCACAGAAAATTCCACTGAGGAAACATTGCAAAAATTATGTTAACAGGTGACTAGGAAGCTCTTCTTCCTTTGGACAGAATCATACACCAGAGGAGCTTGGTTCTTTGAAGCTCCTATTCTCCTATTTCTCTATTTCATAGAGAAAATGAAGATTAAATGAAGATTGAAAAGATCCTTTGACCATTTCAGGCCAAATGAATTATTAAGAAATACTTTACATTAAAGGTCATTTTTATTTTTGAAGTTTGTATTCTAAAGACAAAACCATTTTTTGCTACCAGTTGGAAAAAAAATGTGACTTGTTTGTTCACATCCTTTCCCAGCCAATTGAGTGGCATTACTCTAGAACATCTCTGGATGTCAATCACATTAGAGCACATCCTCTTCTGGGTTAAATCTAAGTGAAAGAAACAATGATGTCTACAATACTTTGAATGTGATTAATTTAAAATAAATTTATTGATTTTGCAGGTACTTTATGAGGTTTATGATATTTTCAAAATAATTTTGAAACCCTAAAAGAATCCYAAGACAAAAAGAATGCCACAATGTCATGGAGGGAAGAGCCAAATTCAGACAATGTGTCTCCACAACATGAGTTCAGGATTCAGCAGCATGCTGAGAAAGTTGAAATGTCTGTTAGTCTAATAGCCAGCCTGGACAGCAGAAGAGGCTGTTTTCCTACATGCTTAATAGAGAGAAGAAAAGGCTATTTTTAGACCTACTAGAAATGTCCAACCTGTCATGTCTACTTCTGTCCTTTGTCTGTCCCCAGAGTATGTAGTGATACTTGCATGTAGTATAAAGTTCATGTAGCAGTGCAGCTGCTTTCCATGGCAATGCTACAATTTGAAGACCTAGTGAAAAAATAAAGGAAAAAAAAAAAAAAAGGAGAAGAATTTTCCTCAAATAAAGGAAAAGTAGTCTTTAGAAATTTAAAGCATGTGTTTTAAAGGGGGTACTCCTCTGAGGCTCCTTAGATTTTTTCCTTAGCTTTTAATTACTCTTCTCTTGAGCGCTCCACATGACAACACATCACTCTTTCCAGGCAAAAGCAAATGAACGAGTAGTATTCCAAGGTTTCCTCTGACAGCTGAGGCTGTTGCCTGACTTTTATTTTTCWGGGTATCTTGGGATTGGCTAATAGAAGATGTCTGATAAAGACCATCTACAACATAACAGGGATGTTGTTTCTGTCTGGCAAATGAGTTATTACTTAAAATACATGAGATTGACTTAATGGAGGACCAACAAATTCCAAGCCTGTGTAGTAGTAATTCTACCAAATTTGAGGGTGTTGGTATCATAGGATCTTGCTCAGCGATAGATACTAGAAGAGGACATGGCATTAGCCTCACATAAGAAAGTGAAGGAGAAGACTTCTAAGCCTGTGCAAAGTGTCACTGAAATCAAAGTGTAGACCTAAGAGTCTGATCACTGCCCTTCCGTGTCTGCTCTTGGAGCACAATGGGACAGCAGTCCTACTCAGATCCTCTAGGGGCTACTGCAGTTCAAAAAATAATGACAAATAAAATGTAAAATGGGTTTTAAGTCAGCTAAGGGTTGTATTAATTCCTGGTGTATTATCTTCAGAAATGTTATAGGGAATGGAATTTGGACCAATGAGCCCCGGTAGCCTACTCTCAAATTGCCACAGGAGATAAAGAATGGCAGTGTGCATGGAATATTCTCTTAGGACAAAATGTTTTGTCTTGTTTTCCTGGGTGAGGCATTAGCTTTTTAGTGTTTTTTCTCACTTTGTTCTCTGCTTTTTGCTGATATTATAAAAGAAGCATTTTTAACTCACGCTGAGTTTTGCAAAGAACACACCAACTTTGTGCAAATAAGAACTATATCACTCCCTSCTAATGCCTTTATGAAATTTGTCTTTATTCATATTAATGAGAATTAATGTTTAACTAATTTGTTTGTTAAAGCTACTATGCACCCTTGGTAATTCTCCCTCAYTTCATGGGGTTTAGTTCAGTGTGAACTGTTGTATGTGATGTATGGGAAACAGAGAGAGAGCATGTATGTGAGAGAAGGGGGAGTGTATATCATTTGAATGCAGTGTATTTGAGAAACTCAGACTTTAAGAGAAAATCTCTACAGGATATCAAAGCAAATTTCAATCTAAGAAGGTTTCACTATGTCAATATATGTAGCACAAGGGCTGCCTGTTGTTTCACAAACAATGAATCTTCTCCATCCTATAAATAATGTAAAGACAAGTGTTGGGATTTTTAAAAAATTCTGCTAGCTTGAGGCTACTTACCCAGCATGCCTTCTTGTTTACAACTACCACTACAAATATACATTGTGTTTGCTTTCAGACAAAACATCAGATTTCCTGACTTCCAGAATTAACCTGTAGTATATATTAGCAACAGCCTTTTAGGCAGGTTTTGCATACACACACTTTAAGCAACGGGACTGCAGAGAGATATGCTCTTGTGCAGCTGCAGGGTGAGCTCCTTGGTGCTACATGTGCAGTGCAACATCTTCGCCCTGCAGTGCTAACCAATAGCGCAACCAGCAATCAGGCACTTGGCAAACATCTGTTACTCAGGTAAATGCTCTAAAACCCATTTGCAAATACAAAGGGAAATAGCAGGTTGAGTGAAGCTGCTGGCAGACTGTATACAGATGTGAAGATGCAAARTGGGGAACATACAGAAGAATCAATTAGTGAAATTAAGCTTCATGTTAATAGGCAGATTTGTCATCCTTGACATGTGAGGGCCTGAATTCACAACACATATAGGAGTATAGGTGAGTGCCCTAACTGCTTTGCTTGTCTCATCTTCCTTTTCTTCCCCCACCCACCCAACTCATCCAATGCCTTATAAATTCTTATTCTTCCCTACACACGCCGGGTCACCTGGAGCATGCAGCACAGGGCTGCATCCTAGGGGATTTTCAAGATCTCCAGAGAGATTCCACAACCTCTCTTGGCAACCCATTCCAGTTCTGTYACCCTCACTGTCAAGAATTTTTTTCTTAAGTTCCTGTGGAACTTTTGGTGCCTCAGCTTGTGGCCGTTTCCTCTTGCCCTATTGCTGGCCAYTACCGAAAAGAGGCCACCTCCTCCTCCTCACTCCCTCCCTTGAGATATTTATACACACTGATCAGGTCCTCCCTCAGCCTTCTCTTCTCCAGGCTGAACAGGCCCAGCTCCCTCAGCCTTTGCTCATAGGGCAGATGTTCCAGGCCCCTGATCATCCTCGTAGCCCTGCGCTGGACTCTCTCTCCAGCAGCTCCACATCCCTCTTGTACTGGGGAGCCCAGAACTGGACACAGTACTCCAGATGTGGCCTCACCAGGGCTGTGTATAGGGGGACGATCACCTTCCTCGACCTGCTGGAGACGCTCTTCTTAATGCACCCCAGGATCCCGTTGGCCTTCTTTGGCCACCAGGGCGCACTTCCGCCTCATGGTCAACTTGTCGTCCAYSATGACGTCCAGGTCCCTCTCTGCAAAGCTGCTCTCCAGAAGGTTGGTCCCCAGCCTGTAACCGTGTCTAGAGTCCCTTAAGCCTGGCTGACAGGTGTCCACAGAAGCACAGTGATCTCTTCTCAGCTGTATTCAGTGAATGGGCACTGAAGGCGAATTCCCTCTCCCCCATCTCCTGCTTGCTGCCCATTTTCTCTGGACAAAAGGGTGAAGTGAGGGCTATTACCCTTTCTGTAATAGATAACTTGTTTGGGAGCTTTCAGCCCAGCACTCTCATAATCATAAAATGTACTTACAAAAAATAAACAGAAAAAAAAAGAAAAAAAAAAGAAAAAAGAAAAAAAAGCTGAATGAATTTAAGAAAGCAGCAAGGAGGAGGGAAAGGTCAGAAGTCAGCTGCTATTGCTACTGCCTTCCCAGAGGGCAGCAACTTTTGTTAGTTCTTAAAGGTATCCCAAGTACTCCTTTAATTTCTAGGTCTTACATTTCCAACTGAGGTATTACTTCCTTACTTTGCAGGTCATGTTTTGTGTTCTACAAATGCTCTACAGGAATATCATTATAAATCCATAGCTGAAAGAGCCTGTGCATCTTAAGTGCTCTTTCCTTTGCCACCTCTGAATATTCTGCCAGCAGAGATTTAGAGCATTGGCTCTGTAAATGCTTTCATGTCAAGACTAAAGGCAATACTTGTTTAATTCATTCTTTGACCCAACAGCAGCTTTATCTTAGGTTATCACTTGTTAAGCTCTCTGGAATGTTTTAAACATGAAGGGGGCTCCTGTGTATATACATCCAGTGTACTGTATTCTACTTGTACAAATTTGACAGCAGTGATTCATAAACATCAAAACCATTTCTTTTCTGTGCTGCAAAATATGCTTTATTTTAGTTCCATTCACAGGGCATGTAACCTGTTCAAGAAAAAAAAAGTAGAAAAGAAAAAAACATTTATCCTCTCTTTTATATAATTCTTTGTTGTAGATCACAGATATATAGATGTGAGCTCTTGTGAGAGTGAATATTTGTGAGTGAATTTCTGTATGTGTGTATATCAATATACATATAAGCATATCTATAAGTACACACACATTTACAAATTTAAAGATGCACACGCCTAGCCATGTTCAGCAACGAAGTATACTGTGCATAAAGT
Source organism: Nothoprocta perdicaria (assembly GCF_003342845.1). Classification (NCBI taxonomy): domain Eukaryota; kingdom Metazoa; phylum Chordata; class Aves; order Tinamiformes; family Tinamidae; genus Nothoprocta; species Nothoprocta perdicaria. Next base: position 1,911,569 of record NW_020455621.1, read on the forward strand.
GAGGACTAAATTTRTACATGAAATATACTACATGAAATATATGATTAGAATAACAAAMAAATGGCTGAGGGTGAGGAGGGGCAAGTGGTTTTATCTGTTAGATTTGCTGGTTGTGAAAAGTCCAAATAATTTACACWATTGTGTGCAAATCCCTCTGCTCTGTCACTACTTAACGGGCTTAACGTCAAGTTGCCAAACAACTACAATTATGTTTGAACTCTGCAGCACTCTTTGACCTCCAGAACTGTGGTTGCAAGAGTCATTCCAGATTTTCACCACMTAATTAGTGTGAGAAACTCAGCAGTTTTGTGTCATAAAAAAAGAGCTACAGGAGTGACGTGGTAACAGACTCTTCATCCTCCCGGACATTGATGTCTACACTACAGAACATAYAGATTTTTTTTTCACCAAAATACCTCATTTTTTAGTTATACCCTGATCCCTCCCTACTTGAATGTCATGGCAAGACCTGAGCCTTTGCCATCCTCCCATTACTCTGTTTTTCTTTAGAAAAAAAAGATGGGGGCGGGAGGGGGCGGGGGCAGGGTGCAGAGGGAACCACAGCACAAGGGACCCAGTCTGGATGCTTGGGGCATAAAGGCCCATGAGTTACTAAGAGCAGAAACCCAGGCAGATGAAACTTGAAGTAGGAGTGGACAGGAACAAAAGATATGCTTGGGAGGTAGCTTTCTTTTCAATATTTGCTTGTTTAGAAGCATTGATGTTAATACTTTTCAGTTAATCCTGGCAACAAAGACTATTAAAATRCAGTATAGAAATATAGGATGTATATGTCATGTGCAAAATTAACCCTGACAGTTTGCATTCTGTTAATGCAGAATAAGAGAAAAACAGCAAGTAAGTTTTCAGTTTTCTGAGGATGAAGATGTTGTCCTGCAGTTCCAGGTGCTCAGTCTCTTGTGACAGATGTGGTTGTCATTGGAGTTTAGGACAAAAAAAGAGGGTGAACAGGAACTATGTGCTGGAATTACTTGAAATTAGACACTGACTAATAAAGTAAACAGTAGATGTTACCTAGAATGGGATTCATCTCTATTTGCAGCTGTTAAGAAATTTTATGTCTAATCTACACTAATCACTTAGGCTCCAGCATAGGAGGCAGCAGCACAAAAGGCAACTCTGGAGGGTAATGAATCCCAGCTATTTGGAAGACAGCTTAAAATGGAAAGATTTGCCCTCCTAAGGGAGCATAAATAAATAGCATGTATGACACATCTTTACTTTTTCTGCAGCTGCAGTAACACAAAATGAATCCCACTTACTAAAAAACAAACTGATGCTCGTAAGTAAAGGGCATTGCTCTAGTGACATGCTGGAGCAGCCAAAAATGCTCTGCTAATTATGTGTGATTGGAATAGGTGGGACAGTCAAAAGTAAAATACCTGGTGGTAACATACCAGGCAGTGTGGACAGTGGAGGCAGACAGTAGCAAGTGTTTCTCTTAAACATCTGATTCACAGAATYACAGAATCACAGAATATTTAAGGTTGGAAGGGACTTCTAGAGATCATCTAGTCCAACCTTYCTGCTCAAGCAGRCACACCTACAGCATGTGGCACAGGGCGGCATCCAGGTGGGTTTTGAAGACCTCCAGAGTAGGAGACTCCACAACCTCCCTGGGCAGCCTBTTCCACTGCTCTGTCACCCTCACAGTAAAGAAGTTSCTCCTCACCTGGGSAYGGAACTTCCTGTGCTCCAGCTTGTGGCCATTACCCCTCGTCCTATCGCTGGTCACCAGTGAAAACAGCCTGTCCCCTTCCTCCCTGCATTCTCCCTTCCTGAACTTATACWCATTAATCAGATCCCCTCTGAGCCTTCTCTCCCACAGAGAAAACAGGCCCAGTTCTGTGCCAGGAAAGTTAAGGGATTCTTTGCCTTCAAATTCAGTGAGTGTCAAGCCCTAGTCAAACTCAACTGAGACTGCTGAATCACCTGAAACTAGAAAAACTTTCAATTGCTATCATTTCAGCTTTAGCTTCCTTGTGAGTTCACAAGTGTTTCTGTTTAAATTTGCTTCCACAATCTGTAACAAAAGAAAATCACAGCTCCCATGAACAACAAAAGCACAGTATCTCTCTTTTTATTTTATTTTATTTTATTTTATTTTATTTTATTTTATTTTTTTATTTTTTTTTTTTTTCAAGAAAATACACATATTTTTAGGAAGGTTAAATGGTTAGAAAACTCTAAGGCCAACTGATGCTAATGTTTTTTCTGTTCAGTACTTGAAGTTGTCCTAATAAATTAATTATCCAACTGTCAATCCTGTGTTTATTGGTGCATTAATGTCAAACTTATGAAAAGGGTAAGTATGTAATGTAGCATGCTGCACTAGCACTGAGACAATGATATCTTTTTTAGTGTGTGAGTGGGTGAAATGATTTCAGCCATATATTTTGAAAATTAATTTGAATATATCACTTCACAGTGAATAGAATCTGCTTTACGAAGTCTGCAGTCCCATCAATTGCTGTGTTTTCCTCACTTCAACTTTCTTGCTTGGCAGGGAAACATCCTCTCTTTGCTGYTCTCACATTGAACAGGCAGACTTGCAGATTTCAATCCTACTGGCATTTGTCTCTGAAATAAATGAGTTATAATGTGCCTTTTGGTCTGACAARGAGACTGTGAATCTGGGAATATTCCCCTCAGTCAGTAAAGGGACATGAGAGAGGGGCTGATGTTTCTTCACTATCAATGTCATTACAAACTATGAGCATCCTTAGCAAAATGCTCCAAACACATGCAGAGAGCTAAATTAGCCATGGCAAGAACAACAGCAAAACCCGGCCCAAAACCTCTTACAAAAATATTCAGATGAAGGCTGTGGGACTAAGTGATTTGAACTTGAATGGACTTGTCTGTTTTTGTTGATCTTGTTTTTCCATTTTTATTTTTTTGCACATCATATAAGCAGGGAAGTATTGCACCTTTGATGTAGTTTTAATAAATATTCAAAGTCTCTCCAATTACTGCCAGAGTAATTAGTGTGTAGGCAAATAAAATGAGGAACAATGGAATGATTTTCTGTGTTTTCTCAMGAGACAGGACTTTGGAAGTAGCAGCACTGTGTCATATGTGATGCAACTTTGAAGAGAATAAAAGAAGAAAGCTCAAAATAGTGTGCAGTGGAAACCTTCCAAACATACTATATTGCTAGCTGTGCATGTAGGAGAATCTACATTAGCACTGCAACCTTCAGCTGCTTTGATTTGCCAATCACAGTTTTGGAAGTGATACTTCCTTGCTCTTTGTGCCCTGAGGGAAGTGTCTGTGCATTACCCTGCTGTCTGCTTGAGTGAATCCTTTATAGCAGAATAAACCTGGCCATGAGAAACAAAGACAATACATGTATGAGGACACTTTAGTCTGCAGTGAGAGTCTGATTCTGGAGATCTCATCTAGCCCTTTTTAGAAGCACCCCAAAATCCTACCTGTGTTTCCCCACAGCATTTACAAGTGCTACTTTCTCTAAGAAAYTTTGCAGAGGCTGTTTTAAGCCATTGTAGGAGATGAAAATATTTTGGACAATGGTGGTGAAGAACTTAGTTTGGACAGTCTGTGCACTGTCTCAGGTAGGAGTGCTAGATACCTCCAAGGCCATGGACCGGCTACATCATTCCCAAGAACATTGGCGAAGCAGAGGCTCTCTGATTTTTCAAGTGGTCAGATGGCTGCATTTGTAGATGTCCCAGAAAACATGTTAATTACAGGGAAGAAAGACCTTGATGACTGAAACTACTTTTCAAGCTCAACAACTATGTAATCTCACCCATGAAACAGTGAGGGCACTCTCTTCTTTCTTTAGCTCAGAGTTCCCTAATTGGTGTCTGTCTCACTCTGTGGTTGCAAGGATGGTAGTTTGTGTCAGTGGAGTCTGCAGCCCGCAAAATGGTATCATCACATCCTTTTTGGAGTCAAGTAGCAATGACTCCAGCACCTTGCTTTTATACATAGACATCTCCTGTATTGCAGTCATCTTTCAGTGAATCAGAAATGAGTTAGTCTTAGCAGTAATAAAAGAAAAATTGCTGAATCTTGAAAAAGTAGACAAAAATTTTAGTACCTCATAGCTTAGCTGAGACAGCTGAAAGACAGAAGACCACTGATTGAAGAGTAAGTGTTGTAGAAAGAAAGACATGTGTCTGAATGGTTCACTCTTCTTTCAGTGTTCARCTTCTTTGATTATATTCTCTAACCTAGGTTTTAGGGGCCTAATACAGGCAACATTCTGCTTCTTGTGCTTGTGTTCCCATAGCTGATGCTAGTCTCTGCTACTGCTTCTTAATATTCATTTTTCTGGTTTGGAGGATGTAGTTTGGTGTCAGCCAAAGCCTATGAATAGCAGGACAACCTGAGCAGGAAATAAAACCTTTGGTCTTCTAATCTACCACAGCTGATTGAAAAATAATAACAATAATAAAATAAAGAAGTCCATTCAGATTATCATACCAGCGGTCCACAGCTTTCTGGGTAGATAAGGGTCTATAATTATTACCATCTGCCAATTGCGGTGACTCAGCAGCAAGTATCTGAGGTTCACAAACAAAAGGAAAATGACATTAGCAGTTGTTAAACTGGAAAAGACAAAGCTGGCAGAGAGACATTTTACTTTAATACTTCTATAAGGATACTACAAATCACAGAGGGTACACACACAYGCACATACACAAAGAAATACACAACATAGAATGAACTTCAAAACATTTGGCATTTTTGACAAGCCACATCTTTGAAAGATGACAATTGTTACCTGGCTCAATAGCAACATTCGTTTTAAGTTCCAGGATCAAAGAAGAGTGCAGCTACGGCTGCTGGCTCCTGCAAGGCTGCCGTCACTGAGCTTGGGAGCCTTTCCACCAGAACTGAGCCCCAGGTGGTCGTCAGGCAGATGGCACTGACTTGTGACCTCAGCACTGCAAAAGACCCCAATATCACAGGAGGAAGTTGTTCCGTCTTCCAACTATGGAAGGTACTCATGTGCTTTTTCAGGTAGTTTCTGCATAGCTGTAGTAGCTGGGAAAAAAACAAAACCAAAAAAAAAAAAAAAAAAAAACAGCCTTCTTTAAATGGCAAGGGGGCCTGAAGAGTCTGGTAACTTGGGCAGGAAGCATTATGATTGAATTTTGTTATCTAGAGTTAGTTATCTGCAGTCCTAAGAGAAGCTTTTATTAGTTTGGATGCAGTCCTCAGTTATCAGCCCAGCATCAGGGATGAAGGATCAGACTGCTCCATGGCTGTCTGCTGAAGAGGAAATAATTAGGTGTCGTTCAAATGTGTGATGTGCCRGTGAAGTACATGCAAACATCAAGAATAGTACACTCAAAAAATACCATTTACGTTAATCAGAAAACAGTTACTTGGGGCAATTTCCGGATCTGCCCTATCTCAGCAATATTTGGCTTTAAAATCTGCATATGAAAAATGTATTTTCAGTTGTTATAATGTGTGTTCTTTAAAACAGATTGAATAAAAGCCATATTAGCAGCAAAAGTCTGGACAAGCCATTTTACCCTAAAAAATATAGCATGGCTGGCCAAGGAGGAGAGAAACATTCAAGTCCACAAATTTCAATTTCAAAATCCAAGAGCATGACTACTGCAAGAACATCATTTTTAAAACTAAGGTGAGTTGTTGAATGTTTTGCTAGTATCTGTCATGTCCATGAAACACTCCCAATACTCCCRGTCCAATAGCATTTCTACCCTGCCAGAATCTCACCTCAGGTGCACTAATTTGACACTAAGCATCACATAATTTTGGTTGCAGTGGCTCAAGAGCTGACTGAGCCATGTCTAATCTGCTAGAGGCTGATAGCTTCTTTTGACACCCAAATCCAGKCAAGATCAGTCACCCAGGAAACTGGTAAAGACACAGTAATGTTGGATCGTTAACTGTGTAACCCCTTTATGATCCCTAAGCTCATATCAATGGCCAAACCACCTCCATTATCTGCATGCGTGCCTGACAGTTGATACTAAGCTCAAGGGAGCATATACTGGTTTTCGGAAGCTTAGTACTGATGAGCATGCTGCCCTGTGAATCATTTAGCACAGTCAAAACAATTCAGTAAATTTCTCATCAGTGTCCGATAATTTCTTTTATCTTTYTCCTCTTTGCTGTGTGACTCAGAGAATGAAGAAGCTAATTCTCCCCATAGATCAGATTTCTGTTATAAGCTGTACCCTGTTTGGCATTTCCTTATCTGATCAGCTCACCAATTATTTTCTGATGTATGGAAGGATGAGTAAATGAGGACCACTCAAATGAGAATTGATCAGCATTTGTTCCTCAAACATAGTCCAAATCAAACCTTTCTCTTAGTCTCAGAAAATGTTGCTTAACTGTAAAAGAAGCTACTCACATAACTATGCCCTTTTCTTTCCTTTTGTCTGCCCTTGCCACCATCCCACTCTAACGAGAAAGAAAAGGGCCTGAAATATAGCAAGAAATATTTTTCACTTTGGGCACATATTCCTTCATCCTTTCTCTTTCTGCTTCTCCTGGATTCCCTTGATCAAGAGTCCCTTGATCTTTTGGTTCTGAAAGTCATCTCACCAAGTTTCAAACATACCCAATCATTCATACCTTCTCTCTTCAAGAAATGCGTCAAGTTCCTCTCATATGTTTATTTCTGATCCTCTTTGCAGATATGCTTAAGAGCTTCCCTACATCAACATTCTTACTCTTTACCTTGCTTCAGAAGGAAAAAAAAGATTTTTTTTTGATCTGAGGAATGAAGGAGACTTTTTTACCTTTGTTTTTTGAATAGCTGGGAATAAACATTGTCAATGTTGCAGCTGCCAGCTTATGTATTTTCCGCTTGAAAGCGAGCATAAGTAAAGACAAAAAGCATGTTTTTTTATCTTAGATGGTATGCCAATTCTCTATGCCARGAGATTCAACAGCAAACTTGCATGGATTTTATTGAAGTCAGCCTTTCTGAGTTACCTTAGGTGGGGCTCTGTTTGGAGAAATTAAACTCTCTGGCAAGTATGGTCACCAATTGAATTTAAGTGGCTTTTCCTGTCAAAGTGTGCTTTCAGCTTGAGGATATCTGAGATGGTGTTTCTGATACTTCTCTGTATTTACATGTGGTTCTAGTTGTCATAATATGGGTGTAATCCATTTAATCACATTCACTAGCACACTGGCCCTCAGACTGAGTGTCAAGCTGATTTCTTTATGAAACCTGACACTTTCTATGGCTGTCCCTACACAAGACAAAGTAGTCTCTTTTTTTGCTCAATTATTCTTTCATATTTCAGTGTCTGTCCTGCTCACTTTTGGAGGGCCATCCATTACCACTTAATTTCCTAAACAAAATATAGGCTACAGATTCAAAGGCTGAAAGGATCCAAGACTATTTTTCCTAAAGGTTTTCCTATATTCATCAATAACTGCATTAGGTGGTAGGGCACTGCAAATACTAACACATAGCGGTGGCTTCTTGACTACATCACATCTTCCATAATGAACAACATTGTGTTCTCTTAAAGGAGGGAGGATATGCATTCGTCCTGCTGCGTCGCTGTGGGTGGTTAGGAAATGCTGCCTGAAAGAACAGAAACTTGAGGAATGTGAGGAACTTGACATGTGCTGACCACTGTCATGGCACTTCAAGACTGAAGCATGTTCAGCCACTTTCTTGGTTTGCCTGCTCAGTTTTTCGATAAAAAATTGAAATGTTCCACAGAAAGCAGAGCCCTTTCATAAAAAATTTACAGTAAATGAAAGCTCCAGTCTCTGCTGCAAACCAGCTTGATGTAAAAACTTTCCAGTTGGTTCCAATTAGGACAAACATAGAGCATTTCCTGTGCTCTTCCAGGGCTCAGAAGGAAATCTAGCTGTTGTCCTGTATCTTCAGTAGCAATTAATATTTGACCAGCTCATGTGTTTAAGACTTAGGTTTAAGAGGAGGGGAGCAAAGCCTAGTTGGCTGAAAGTGCCCCTTGAATTTGCCTCGAAGGTGGTATGACTTGCTATTCTTCAGAATAGAGCCCAGAATTCCCTTTCTTTGCTTGTTTCTTCCTCAGCAGTTCATGTGTTTTACAGCCCTATGTTTGTTTGCTCATTTGTTTGAAGATTTTCAGACCTATTTCCAATTCAGGCATTCTATCAGGCATGTTGCTTGTTTAAGTGATATTTTTCACTGAGATGCATTGAAGCATACAAATGTCTGTAAGCTTATGTGCTGCTAAATGAAATGCTGTTATAATTACTGAGCAGATATACCGTAAAAATAATAATCACTGGTCCTGGTGTCAGAAAGAAAACTGAGACTGCTGGTTCCTGCMTGGATAGCAGCAGTTCAAAGCTTTCCATCCCAAGTCCCACCTCTCTAGCTGGCTTGGGTAGTTTTAATTGCACATACGTTAGTCKCTTTTTCAGCAGAATATTTGCCTTTCAATCTCTGGTACCTATAGACTCCATGGGCATCTTATTGCTGCCCATCTCCACCGTTTTCTGCTTGATTACTGGAATATGGGAAACATTTGGTGGGGGTGGCGCATAAACCCTGTGGCAGCTTTCATCATTCTGTCAAAGGGAGGGAAATAATCAAAGTGCTGCAGCAAGAAAACAAATGGCCAAATAGCTGTTGAAGCAGGAGGTTCCAACTCATTGGAGCTCAGCTTATTACAGGCCATATGCCTGAGTAGCTCCTCTCACTGAGTGCTGTACCCAGCTATGGAAACAAGTGTGAAAGAGCCTGTGGAACATGAGGCTTGATATGCCATAACTGTGTGTAACTGCTGAGAGTACAGAAAATAAGAATCTGAAGAGTCCATGAGGCTAATTGGAGAGA
>NW_020455621.1:1920445-2036080 GCF_003342845.1 Nothoprocta perdicaria
TCTGTTAAGATATTAACAGGCAATACTAATGCATTTTCCAAACTCACAACAGATGCTGCTCATTCTGTACACAGGCTAAATTCATAAATGATGCTGCTTAACATAAGTGGACAAACAAATTGATATGCTCTTCTACGGTATTTTTAAATATCATAGAGTTGCATTAATAGTTACTCTTGACAGATATCATTAACTCATGCCCTTGTGATTATGCCCAGGGCTCACCTTGTAAATGAGGCACCTGCACAGGTGACTCAGCTTCTAAATGATTGACATATACCAAAGACTGAATGATAAAGCCAGCAGAATATGGAGCAGGAATGGTGGAAGATTTTTTTTTTTTTCCCCCTAATCAAGCATTTCATATCTCTTTATTCTGCAGAGCTCCTCTCAGGAATGCTAAGGTTTGGCTCCTAGCTCTTAACTCCTTCACTTTGGTCTTAGGAAATCTTCATGATCTAACAAAAGCAAGTGAATGCAAGTGGCCAAGACTCTGTTCTATAGCTGGTKTATTTCCCACCTCCTCTTCTGACTGCTTCATTTCTCACAGCTGCTTAAAGGACTTATTCTGGAAAATATGTCCTTGCCAGAGTAGCTTCACTAATTTGGAAAAGGAATTCYTATTCCAAAAATAATACCCATTTAGTTATTCAAGAGGAGCTACTCCACTCTAAACTCATACTGTGCCCTTAATTCTGTTTAATTTACTTGCATAAAGCAGTTGATATTCCTTCTCTCAGCAAATTTCCTGTATTTTTGTGGCCACACTGTACACCTCTGCTGCTGTCTTTCCTTCAGATTGGTGTTATATCATCTGCCTAGTAGTTCTTTGCACACATAATTCACAACACTATCCATAATTCAGAACAGCTATGTCAGTCCACCCACATTTCTTCAAAAGGATGATGACAAGGTCTATCTCATTTTAGCTACACTATCTCTCCACGTGAAAGACTCCTGCCGTACCTTTCAAACCTTTCACCTTTATATTCTGCTCTGGTTACCTTTTGCCTCCCTGTCTATTCTGCCCATTTGAAAGCTTTTTCCCTTTTGTTGTGTGTCTTGCTTAACTTCTCTAGCAGTGTATCAACAAGGATACACTTTATAACTAAAATGAGCTGTACTGACAGGAAAGTCTGTTTCTATTTTACTTGAAATGCTGTTACATGAAATACTAGTAAGGTGCCTACACACTGTACAGTGTAGACATCTCATACAAACTATTAGTAGACATTACTAATCCCTCAGTGCCAGACTCCGACCCTGYATTCCCCATGTTATTTCATGAAATAACATATTTTTTACCTGCACAAAATGGTTTAGACAGCTTTCCTCTAACAACAAGCAAAGCTAGACATGAAAAGTGTCTTTCTTAAAAATTAAAACTCTTGTCTTACCGATTTTTATTAAAATTTTCCAATCTTTGCCTCTGTGTCGCGTAAGGGTCCATTAATTATCACGCTGTCTCTGAACATGGCTCCAAAGAACAGAGTGACCACCTTTTTTAATAAAATTGCAGATTTACAATTTTCCAGCTCAGTGAATTGCTAGTATTTAAATGCATTGAGAGGCCAGTGCTAGACTGCTCTGCCTCCTTGTGCTGTTTTACTGAGAATGAGGTGCAGGAACAAAGCATACATAAAGAAAGAACAGGGTAGAGAATAAAAAGGAAGCAGGAGGGGGTTAGACTGCCTTATGTCTCCTGAGGTTCAGAGATGGCCCACAATATCTCTATCCTCCTCTGCTCCAGCAGGAACAACCAAAATTACTGGGACCTCAGGTAGGGTGAACCCAGCCTCTCCTGCTAGGTATAGTCATGAAATTAGGATGACACTCTGCTTCTTAGTCCATTGACTTGTTAGGGAATATATATCAGGAGAATAAGAAGAGAACTCTGTACCATGTTCTAGCTCAAGTACGTTTAATAGGGTTATGCAGAGGTATGGGATGACTCATGCTTCTCAGATACTCTGCTTGGCCAGGAGAGGGAAAGATGAGGCTGCTCAGGATTTTCCTGCTGTTGTCTGCAACTGAAAATACTCTTTCTCCATCTCCCATATGGGAAGTTCTGCTGGCAACAGTGAAGATAGAAACAAGTTAGTATGATTGGAGAAGGAAGAAATAACCGAAAGGAAAGGTTCTGTGGTAAGGCAAAAAAAGAGTTGTGGGTTTGCATTTCTGTGCCTGTAGCTTGTKATCCTGACATACACAAGCAGCCTCTTGGGGTGGCCTTCTTTGAGTAGGACTAATGGCCTTTCTTACAAAGACAATATAATAAACAACCAGCTTCTAAAATCCAACCTCTCCTCTCCATGCTTAAAAGCATCTGTGCCACCGAGGGCAGCTGGACACCACTGGAGTCTGATGCTGCCCATTGACCGCAGGCACAGTGCTGCTGTTTTCTACTAAGCACTTCAGTGGAGTGCAGAGATACTGATTTGGAGGTGCGAAAGGACCTAAGGTACGTGGATCATCTTTCCAAGATGAGTGCCAGCTTCTGCCAAATCTGGAATACAGACTGAGTGGCCCAGGCACATCGTGCCTGCCTGGTCACATCTGCTAAGGGCAGTGCTGCTGTGCCAGCTCAAAGGCACAGGCACAGGCTTCCCAACTGTTCTGTATCTCTTGTTCCTAACGCACCACACTGCACACACAGAGGCATACCAGTGCCAAGAAGTGCTGCAAGACCGGCCCTTAGGTCGYAGTTGGAGTCTGGAGCACAGAATACATGAATGCAAGTCACAGTTTAAGTTCAAACTCTGTAAAACTGTGCCTGTTGGGTGGAATTTKTGTTCTCTATTCTTAGATGACTACAATATACATCCAAGTCGGTCGCTTCCATCTTTCTTCAGTAGTGAGAAATGAAGAGAACTGAAGATTTTAAGAGCACAGTGTGCCTGGCCTGCTTTATTTCTACCTTAGGACACAATAAATGCACCCAGCAGGAAGTGTTTCTTTTTGCAGCCGGTGAAGCCTGAGGGTCACCATGTTTGTAGGGGGGAGCTACATTACAGTTTGCTACCAGCAGCCAGACAAATTGTACCTTCAATCTGTGCTGTTAATTTCTTTTCTGTAAAACAAGGGTGGCCCAAGGGCTCCCCTCTGCAGAGATGCTGTGAAACATGTACTCGGTAATGCCTGGGTGGCACCTAAGTGCTGTGATGACAAAGTCATGGGAATATATATCAAACTGCTACGAGCCATGAATGAGGAGCCACTGTCCCAAGGGCAACCAGGAGGCTTTTGACATAGTTGTTGTTGGACACTGCATGCCTGAAGAACTCATGATGCCACCACTGTGGCTTCACCTTCTTTCTGACTTGTTATTAATGTGTGCAAGTCATGAAGGAGACCATTCTTTGTGGCTGGACAAGAGGAGGGCCGGCGTCTCAGTGTTTGGAGATGCTGAAATTCTGTGAGAGAAGTTTCAGGCAGGCACTAGCAGAAAGWGCCAATGCTATGAAGCTAAAGGGAGAAAATAGTATGATGAAAAAATGTGGATTTGATTCCTTTTTATTGAAAYATCCTCTCTTCTGATTACATTTATTTCTACTACACAGAAGAGAGGTAGGGTTTTTGCAAAATTATACATATATATTCAATTGTTCTCAAAGTAGGAGGTTTTAATTTTTCAAGAAAGCTTTTTAAAATTTGCTGTTAGTAATTACTGGTGTATATTTGTTCCAATGTCTCTTATCCTTATTGGGGAAACTCTGGTGAAATCTTTTCTTGTTGATCGGATTCCTTAAMAACTCAGACTTTCTACTGGCTTTGATGGGATCCAAGGTTCATCCAAATAAGCAGGGATGCCTCTCGGAATATTATTTTTGGTTCAAAACCTTATTCATCAAAGTTATCCTGTTCACAGCATTCTTCAGTATGTAGTAAGATTACATATTCCTATTTTTTACAATTTTTAATCAGTCAGTTTCCTGTAATCAAATTCTTGGTATAAGCACAGCAATAAATCAATGTTTACAAGGAATAGAAATATATCATAAAAATTAATGCAATGCTGAGTTTTCTGTGCTGATGCTGGTTTACTTTGCTGAGGAAGAATATTCATGCTTATTATGGAAACTTACTTTCCAAAAAAAGATAGCTATTTGAAACTTGAAGATACAAATCCAAATTTATTTCCTCAATCCTTTTTAGTATATTTGCCAAATGCACAAACAAGTATGCTCTCCTGAATTGTTCAGGTGGATTTGAAAGAGTGCTTTTCTCTCTCTTCCTCCCACAAGCATGCACATATGCGGACGCAAGTGCACAGAAATTCCATCAAGCATTTTAATGTCAGTGTCAGGCTTCATAGCTCAAAGTCATTTTTTTGCGTTAAGGAGATTAGGGCTTTGACAGACTTCCTAGGGCATATGGAGAATGTGAAGTACAATAAAAAGTATGCTAAAAACTAGAGACCGGATAAAAGTATATGGATAGCTAATTGCTATATATGCCATGCAGCTGTAAATGAAACACAGCAAGAGACAACAGATTCCATTACATGGTATCATAGTGATGGTGTGGGAACAATACTGGAAATTCAGACATTCAAAAAAGAAAGAAAAAAATCAATATTTGGAAACCCTATGGAGTTTTAACAGTTTCATAACTGAAAAAGGGAAAGGCAGGCACGATGTTTTTATCCCCTGCTGGATCCCTCATGTCTTTCCATACCTACCAAATGCTGGGAAAATGCAAAGTGAAAGGACCCTGGTACTGAGTATTGCATGGGGCATGACAAGGCTCTTCACTTGCAGTGTATCCTCACAGTGGTCAAAATATCAGTTCCAGCATGTTTTGCTGCACATTTGAGGTGCTCTGCTCCTTCCCTGAGGTACCAGAAAGGCAGTAGAGCTATTCACAAGCTGATCTTGTGACAGTAGTCTCTATCTTACTTTTAGAGATGGTCACAGGTAGTCTTGAGACTCTCCTTGCAGCTTATTAGAGTCTGTGGGAGCCGCTTCTCAAAGCCTTTGGGGCTACACCCATTCCTCATTAAAACTACTCACAAAAGCATTAGTTTACTTGAAGGTTTTTTTTTTTTTTTTTTTTTTTTTTTTTTTNTATTAACTTAAAGTAAGTGTAGGTCCTGCTTTAATCTGATCTTTTGTAGTGGTGAGATGCATACCCACTCGAGTAAAGTGAAGGATATTACTAGGCAAGGACGTAAGTATCAAAAAAAAAAAGAAAATAATAATCACCAATTTCCCAATTTCCTTGCAATGCAGACTGCTCTGTGATATGCTTGTGCAGAAGAGCAGGCCAAGTCTTATCAAGTGGGAGGACAGCAGAGAGGCTCTCAGGATTTTCAGATAAGCCACTCCTGTGTGACTTTTGGAAGATGACTAATATTAAAGATGGATGGTTGTCACAGAGAGATGCAAGTACTCATTTTTGCTAAATATACAGTTTATGACAGTGCTAGTTTTTAGGGTGCATTTCTTATAGTTGACAAAGGTTATCTGTAAACAACGTAGGTAATTAACCCCTTCTCAGTCCTCAATCTCACTGGCACTCACGGAAACAGATTCAGTTCCAGCCTCACCAAGATACATGTGCTATTTTTGGTATGTTGCATATTACAGCACCTTGCTCAGAAATGCAAACACTCTACAGATGAAAAAGTTTGGAGAGATAAATAACTATTCTATGTGAAAGATTATTCTTAAATTTAAAACRTTTTCAACTTGCAATAGAAATAGAAAATGAGGCTAACTGAACAAAACAGTTTTTAACACATCCTCAGAACTTAGTAGAATAAAACATGACCAGTTTTTGTTTTGTCTCGTAAAGTTATTGGCCAATGCACAGACATTAGTTACAATGCAGCCTCAGCCTCCTACTTTACTGGTTCAGACTCTGCAACCACTCTTCAATAAAAAAAGTGCATTCCTCTGCAAGTGCTGGTTGGCACTGACAGGGGATGAAGGCTCAGGCCCGCATCTAGGACAAATTCACATCAAATTTCTGCAAGAGCCACTCCAGGTCCTACACGTGGTCTCTGCATTTCAGGAAGACTGTTCACGGAATGAGATGCTATTTGAGATGAAAATAGATGGCAGAGCTGCCTGCACATAAGTACTGGTCATTGAGTCATAACAAACCCACAAGGTGATGAATACATAATAATGAGCAGAGGGGACTGACAGAGTGCTGCAAGGGAGCTCATGAGGCTTTGGAATTGTTGATATCACCTTGGAAATATTTTGAGGGAAAATTAGATCTGAATTTGCCTCCAGTTTGGTGAGGAAGTAGCCACTAGTTCCAAGTTCATAATGATCCAGTGAATGGCAGGGGAGGTATTCCTCAAGGAATTARCCAAAAGTATCTGATAATTACAAAAGAGTATTTTTTTCATATATTTTAAGTAGCATAAAATTATAAACATCATTTCCGTAACCTTTTGTATGCCATTACAAAAGCATTGAAATTATGCTGAACAAAAATATTAGCCTTGATTTGTGTCTGTGTTTTTTTTTTCCCCAGTACTATGTGGCTCGTTCTTGGTAGCCTCTCTGCTGGCAATTCATTGATGGCTGCAAGTTAAATTTTGTGTCTCTCAAGAGTGAGAAGGCAATTTCATTGCACTTGTGTCTTGTGAAAACAKGGCAGGTGTAAAAACAACTCACAGGAGCTATAACTACATTAGTGGAAGACTGAACAGAGGCAGATTCATGATGTTTTGGGTAATGTTATCTCCTCTTCATATTTATTGCTAGTATCAGGCATGGTTTTATCAGCATCACATCTAGATCTACTAAGATGTAAAAACATTTTCTTTCTGAGAGATTCTGGGTTTAGATTATTTGAATTTTTCTTTTAGATTTCCTTTTTGTTGGATATTATTAAATATTTCCCTGTAATTGTTAGTCCATCTCATTCTAGCATATTGATCATTATCTCTTTTTCTTTCAACATACTAAACTTTTTTTTTTTTGAGATACATGGTTAAGTTTAATATATTTTCCCTTTAACAGGTGGGTTACAGCTATGTTCAAAATTTCCAGTTTATTTATTTATTTGATGTTGCAAAGCTTGGCAAGGAATTTGGATGAACGCTTACTTTCTTTTCAGGCAGAAGAGTTGACTGAGATCCCAGCACAACTGGGCACAACAGGGTCTTCTACAGGCATACTCACATGTGAACACCCATGAAAATGAAGAGGAGAAGGAGGATAATCTATGGAGACAAGACAGACACGAATTGTGGAAGCCTCTGGAYAAAGATGGCAAAGTGAAGCTGTCAATCCAAGACACACAAAATTTCCTACAAGCACTCCTGCCTTAATATACTGACACTCCTGTGCTTTTATTTTGACCTTCTGGTACATGTATAATCAATGTAGACTTTGCGAAAGTCATCTGACACCAGTCTAAGGAAGACACTAAGCTCCCTCAGCTTTCATCACATGATATCTGAAATATTTTAATATCCTCCCTTTCAAGTGTGGATTTATCCAAGTCTTCATCATCCTTTTCCTTAAACAGTTTTTGAAGTTTGTAAATTGTCTTTCATCTAAATACAATCAGTTCAAAGCATTAATAAAAGATTTTATCATCTYCCACCCTTGTGGAGGCCCTTGTGGAGGGACAAGAAAGGATCTTTTCCCAACATTGTCTTGCTTCCTGTTACAGCATCAGAGTCATATTAGAGGAGCTCTTTCCTGCAGTTTTGGTGACTTGACATTCCTCCATGGCTACAAGAGAAGGGCAAGCTCATGATTAGCTGGTATCATCATGTGGAACAACAGCATAGATTAAATTAAAATGGGAAAGCTGGCAGCATTTCCAACATGAAGAAAGCATGTTTTCTCTACCTAGTCAGAGAGCACAGACACAGGSTGATATTTTGCTTACATTGCTCTCTTGGAAAATTGCTCAAGATAGCATAATCTTACACAGCTAAATACATTATATCTGGTTAAACTGTCAGTTTTTTCGCTACATATGTGGAGGCAGAAAAATAGGATGTGTTTTGAATGGTGCACAAAAAGAAGATAGCAAAGAAGTTGATAATGTCTCTTGTGTGGTCACTCCTCTCTGACTCACTAAGAGTGAGTRTGTTGGCTTTATAGATGGAAGAAATGGATTTCAGAGGCCTCCTGAACATACTCTCAGATCTGTCAGTCTCTGGAAAGGTTAACCAAGCAAACAAATTGCACAGCTTGTGCATGCAGAACAGATCAAGCCAAAAAGCAAGTGTCCTCTGTTAAGTCCTTTAAKGCAATAGGAGCTGAAATGATGACCATTTGATGTGTAGTGAGTGCAGTGATACATGAGGAAATGGTACCTCACTACAACATTAATTACTTAATGACACAAATCACAAAGCTGGTGATTTAAAAATTGCTGTTGGTGATCAAAGTTATGTATAGTCAGGGTGGTATTGCAGTCTGAGCTCCAAATATCTATTTGACATTCTGCCTCAAGTTAAATTCTTTTTTCTTTCTTTCTGAGACTGTCTGGTTTCTTTTCTTATTCCTATTTCTGGATCCGTCATAGTTCCTTGTTTTTCCCCARTCTAGCCCTCTTGGGATAACTAAGATGGAACAAACTTCAGTTTGCTGCTRTTTCACTCTGCTTTACTTGGCCTCATAAAGCTGCTTTAGAGACAGTCACTTTCCAGTGTATGAGGACAACATGTCATGACGCACACAATAGAATAGTAAGCCCAAGCTTTGATTAACTGACAGAAATGGCAGTGGAAAGGGAAAAAAGAGAGGCATATATACCAGAGAAACAGAAGTGAAAGATATCTTAGCTCAGAGAAAATATTATATTTGGGGTCAGATGAAACCCACTAGAGTAGCCTCTAGGAAATGAGACCCTGCTTCTCCTAAATCAGTCATGAAAATGAGCTAATAGACCCGTTCAGTGTTGTACAGAGGGTAAAACTTCCTCTGTGATCATTACACTCAACCAAACCCAGGTTACCTGTCCTACCATGTTATGGTAGGCCATCATCACATGATAACACCTTCAAGGCTCACCCAGGGAGAATTCAGYTCTTACGTTTCCAAAAAAGCTTCACCCTTAGCAGCACATTTAAGAAGAAGAAGCTCCCCTATCTGAGCAGATCCCCTAGCAACTTGTTGAGCTGGTCTGGCTCCAGTTTGTGAGGGTCCAGTACCTGCCAACACT
Source organism: Nothoprocta perdicaria (assembly GCF_003342845.1). Lineage (NCBI taxonomy): Eukaryota > Metazoa > Chordata > Aves > Tinamiformes > Tinamidae > Nothoprocta > Nothoprocta perdicaria. The sequence continues at coordinate 1,929,590 of NW_020455621.1, forward strand.
CTTCTCAACCATTTCACTGCACACAGCTGCCAAGGATTATTGCTGAAGTCCCTTGTTCACATGGAGATTGTCACAGAAAAGAAAATATTTGCTTTTCCTTTCTTTCTTTCTTTTAAATGTGAACTTGCATTTCTTGGTCAGGTTTATTTATATACACTGGCACACCAGAAAAGTGATTGGCTGTATTAAGTACTTATGAATTGATTTTAGTGATTTTTGTTGGGTCCAGATAGCTTTAATAAAGTACATTTTTAAACATTCTGAAAATTTACATTTATGTTGATGCCCTTTTYAGTTGCCAAGAAAAGATCAGCTTTGCCAAAGATCAAACAAAATCTGCTTAGTGGGTCTTCCTTGGCTATAGTCTATAAAACCGACTGCTTTCATACAGTAGACCCTCAATCACTGTAAAGATGTTTCAAAGAGATTAATAATAACTATTGCAGCTGTTACACCCACATGCAGTGACTCAGACACATAGATGAGGTCCAAGGAGAGTCTTTACCTGTGTGGGCCACACAGACACATGCCAATATTTAGTCCAATAAAGTTGTCTTCCCAGCACCATGAAYGATAATCTTAGAGGTGGATGATGACAAGATCTGTCAAATAGGTCCCTCTGCTGAAACACAGCCCAATAAAAAATAGTACCTCACTAGGCTCACATTAAAGGCTGCAGCATGAACCTCATTCTCTYCTTCTCTCTCAGATATCTGCAATGTTGATTAAAGCGGAATAATACGTAGTCCCAGTGTCACACTGTGCTACACCCAGAGAGGATTCTGAAAGTAATGACCGTCCATTTGATTTAAATGAATTTTCAGTCAGTCTTTCCTGAGCACAGAGCTGAAGCAATTGGTTGTTAATCAGATGCAATACAGGCAGGAGGTAATCAAACAGTGCTGCAGTGGCTGGGCTGCCGTAGGAGATTTGAGCTGCTGCTGCTCGTGATAAATTCAGGCTTGTAGATAGCCCTGGTGCTACTTACACTGTGGTAGCAAGTTAGGTATCCAACATTAACCATCTATGTCTTGAGATCTCTTGGGTTTTTACTTATCCTATATTTTATTTTATTTATGTCATTCCATCTTCTTATTCTGACATAAAATAGAAGTAATATCATTTCATTAATTGTACTGCGAGGGACAGTCCACAGGAATACACTAGCCAAGCATGTTTAGTCTGCTACAGATTATCAGAGAATAATAATACAGAGCAAGCTGCATCTAGCGATCAGAGCTGACTAATTATGGATTGCCTCCCATTTTTATCCTATTTGATGGCAAAACTCCTATTGATCTCAGTGGCACAGTATCAAGCTTGATAAGCTCAGTAGACTGTGGAAGTCTTTGACTAGCATGCAGGACAGAAATGAGTCAACCTTAACATTAGCCGTGAAAATAAAAGTCTTCCAGTAAGAGAACTAGTGCTATATTGAGAAAAATTAAGGGGGTAGTTGAGCTCTCTTAAGGGGGTGGTTGAGYGGAGGAGGAATTGTTGCTGATAGGATTGTATCTATGCTGAATAAGGTCAGAAAGAAAATAATAATTGTACATTAAACCAACAATCAAGGACATGAAAAGGGAAATGCCACAACTGTTTCAAGTCCAAATATTAGAAGGATAACCAAAGATCATGTTGGGAAAGTCAGTAGGACAGGGGCATTAATACCAGGAAGTATGCACTGTTCAGGAAAAATACAAATATATAGAGAGGCAGAACTGTAGGCTAATGACAAATCTAGCTCAAAAGTTTCTTTTGAAAAAGATGAACAAAGAAGCTCCATCAAAATGGTGGTAAATGGATAATTTTTATTTTCCTCTACTGTTTGCTATCATTTTTACTATCACAGTTTTGACTGTSTAATAAACACTAGGACAAATAATTTTGAAATATCTACAGTGTTGAGACATGAATATTATGGAAATGTAAAGCTGCCAGTAGACATGAATGACTAAGTTGCCAACAAAGATAATTTATATAGTTTACTCAGGTTTTCAGCCCCCTTTTTACCTGTCCATGTATTTCCTTGAACAGACTGTGTTATTTCCAATCTTATTCTATATTTTAGCTTACTTTCAGAAAAATTTTCAATACAAATTTTTGGACTGTAGTTTGTTTGTGAGCAGCTTATTGTGAGTATCCAGTACTAAAATGGAGAAAATCAAGGTGTGCTAGATGTGATGTGTTAGGTAAATAATATTTCTGTGCCTCAGCTGGATAATTATATCTCTGAGAATCACTCATTTCAGAGATTGCAAATATACTGTTAGCAAATTCTCTACAATACTGACTGTTTTGAAGTATATTCTTGCCAGGAAATTCTTCTGCAAATATTTTGCAAAATTTGCAAAAGAATAYTTATACCAAATAAACAATAAAATGGATGCAAACAGCTCAAGCTCAAGGAAAATTTATATTAAAATCTGAAGAAATCTTTGCTGGGTATTTTTTAGTTAGTTGTAGCCATCTATCATCCTCTTCACTAGCCAGAAAAATACTATTATTCTACYTGCTTAAGGATACTAACTGGATTCACACCGTAATTATTCTTGTAACTCACTGTAGCACTTCATTTTTCTAGTTGAAATGTATCTACTTGCAAAGGAATACATAGAGTAAGTATGACTTCCACTTGGTTCTCTCCCCTGCACACCTAACACAGACTCATGGAGAGTTTAAGTATCTAATTTTTTTTTTCTGCTTCCCTATCCTCCCCCAGCTCCCTAGRGTAGGGTGAATCTCGCTACAGATGATATCAGCAGTCAGGATTACCTTACAATGAACTGAAGAATGTATGTAAAATGGCCTTTTTAATATCTTCTGCATGAACTAAGTCTTGCCTTGGTGGCCTATAGATATTGCATTTCCTCGACTTGCTGCACACAAAATGATCTTAGTCATGTGTCTAGGCTGCTCAATTTTGACTAAGAGAGGATACTGGACTCTTATACCAATATAAATCTGTGAGAACAGAATTATACCTAATAACCAGAGGCAAGCGGTGCTGGTAACTTCCTGGCAGCATAGCCAGAATGGGCAGGGAAGCACATCCATAATATACCCGGTCCAGCYTTTCTGTGACTGAAAATGGACATACACACACTCTCACTCCTGCTTTAAGGTGGTAGTAGTGTGCATATCCCTTTGTGCTGTACTGRGAACTAGTGCTTAGGAGAATCTGTGCAATATCTGACTGTAGAAAATCAGAGACATATTTATTCCTGTGCATTAAGGCACAATTTAAATATTTGTTCTGAGATTCCCATGCCCAGCTTCTCCTGATCTAAGCTGGAGCTGGCTATGACTAATTAAAAGGGAACAAACGTGTCAAGGTTGATCCAAGGGATAACATGGAGACAGGTTTTAATTTTCTTTTTTTTTTTTTTTGTATGTGAACCTTTTATGAAATGGTGACAGTGGAATAGCTCAGAGAGTCCTATTAATCCTACCATATACAACCCACATACGAAATCTTCCCCTCTCACTCTAGGAGGCAGCATGGTGTGGTTGCATGACGGTCCTTGACTCCCTTCCCTTCCTTCCTTATAAGCTGAAGCATGTGCAGTTGGGATATAGGATAGCAGTACCTCAAACAAGTACACCTTGTCCTGACATCATAGTTTTTCTCCGTATCACAGCACATTCACTGCCGTTGTCATCTCTTGTCATTTGATAGCCCCTGCTTTCCATGGAGGGAAATTCATGGCTGCTTTTCTGGCCTTCTTTTTTTATCAAATTTTCATGCAGTCCAGTATCACGAAATGACATTTAGGAAGCTAGCAGCATGTTTGGTCTTTTAGAAGACATTGTACTTGTCATAGTAGCAAGTACTGTCATTTAGGGAGGAAGAGGTAAAACACCAGCTCATCTCAGCTATCCTGGCTAAACATAAAGCCCAGTGAATGTGAGCTGGGAGAACAAAGAAATCAGTAATTTTTCTTCAAAGACCACAAGGTGCAAAGTTCAGGCTTGTCATTCTGCATTGGAGTCAAATACTATACAGAATAAATTATGCTGTCAGAAGATAAACTCAGCTYTCAGATTGCCCTAAAATGTGTCTTTCCATGTCTGAAACATACCTGGGACAAAATGAAGCCAGGGGAAAGTGAATAGAGTAATTGGTGACAGCCAGTACTGCTTCCATACCCACAGAGTCTAAGCCTGACCAATAGTTCACAATATGTTCAAGGAAGAGATGAAGACAATCAAGTAGACCTAGYAAAGGGGCACTAATTGCTTTGGCTCAAATATTTAATTTTTTTAGATCCTACACATCTTGCTTTCTTGGAGATGGGGACTTATTACTTCACTGTGTCTTCTAAAAAAATATTTTCAAAGAAAGGTGAAGCTGAGAATGCACTCACTCAGTGAGCGTATAACATAGTTTTATCAATTGCGAAAGCCCGGAGAAACAGAGTCCTCTCAAGTTTGCAGTGAGCTAAATAAAGAAAACAGTCACTTCAAATTTGCCAGGGAAATCAAGTTACTAAAAGTGCCACCCAGAAAGCCATTTCTCCTAAATCTCTTGAGGTTAATCCATTGCCAAATATCTCTGTGGCCAAGCAACCTTGTTGGTTAAAGGAATGCACTCTAAGAAGAGCGATAAGTTTGCTGAGCATAATTTTCTGTTCTGCTTGCAACCAGGCAAAACTGCCTTGTTTCGGATGGACTGAGGCCACAGGTCAGTTAATTGGACACATCTTTTGTTGTTGCATAAAGTACTCTTTCTGTCCAACATACATTGATATTGCACTAAAAACAAAACAAAACAAAACAAAACAAAACAAAACAAAACAAATAAACAGACAAACAAAAATCAGGCTTGTGTGCTGATACCTGTGGCAAAATTTGTCAGTTCTAATGGTATGGAGTGACTTGAGTAATTTTATCACTACGTAATAAAATTCAGGACTATGAAATTCAGCACCATAAAAGTAAAATGTCTACTCTATTGTCATAACTACAACTTCTGCCCCCACTTGTGAGCCATGTCCTGCTTTCCAAAAAACACAATAGGCTCTAGTAAATAATAATGCAATTCAAAACTTTTTCTCATAACAGCACGGTAAGCAAAATGGTGTCAAAATATTGACTTTTCCAATTAGTCACAAGATCTAAAACAAACAAGGGCCCTGCTACCTATGGAATCCTGAATGTACTGAAAATTCATTGGATTTTTTTTCAGGTAAACAATAGTCAAAAATAACTGACAAGGAACAAAACTGTTAGAYACTTTCGGACTTTCATTCTGTCTAATCTAATAGTCTTCTAACCGCTAACCAGAAACTTTAAACTTCTGAGGACAGCATTTGTGGGTTATTTCCCTAGCTGAAAGATATTTCTACGGAAGCTATTCTTAATAGCATTCAAAGCAGAGAGAGAGGGGCAAGTGAACCACCAATAGAGGAGTGACTCACCATGGCACTGCTAATTACCAACAAAAAGTATCTTTCACTTTGCAGATTAGAGAATCAAATAACTGCAGAATAAAATCCTATACATTTGAGAAGTAAATAGTGCAAATTTGATATTAAAATCATACTGGATGGATGTATAACAGATAACCAGTGATGGACATAAATCTGAAACTACTWATTTCTAGGTCTGTATCTTTCCACGTCATTTACTTGCCAACTTAATTTCCMATTGCTCTTGACTCTTTCTTTATCATCCCTGCAACATCTGCTTGCGTTTTTTGTTGTTTTTTTCTTTCCTCTTCTGTTGTTGCATAGCTTGAAATATGTTTAGCAAAGGGTAGCTAAAGGGAATTGTAACAGGCTGTGAAAGTCTTTCAATTTCCAGGTCTCTGCCTAGTATCCAGGCAGGTCAGTGGCAGCTGAAAGTCTTTGCTACTGCGTGACCTTTGTGGCATTAGTTGCTGGACTGGCTATAGGTGGCAGTCTCAGCAGAGAAACCACCATCCCTRCACGTGGAAATTAGGCCACTCTTGCAGAGTCAAGGTTGCAGCAGTTTGCCATGGGCTGCCTCCAGTAGGCCACACAAAAGACACTTCATTTTCCTCATACATTTAGTTCATTAAATTGCCTCACTATCCTTATTTTCAAGGCAAACAAAGGCGGCATGAGAACTGAAGCTGCACCATCATGTGTTAAAATACTCTACAAGGCAACTTAACTGTATGCAATATTGCTATCAGATGGATATAAAGCATTGAGTGTTTCCAAAAATACAGTTCACAGATTGTCAGGGGTGACGAATGTAATCTTCCTCTTTAGGTGACTGATTAGTTTGATACATCCAAGCGAAAAGAATGTAAGGAAAAAGGCTCCATGTCTCATGCTGTTGCTTGTTTGCGACTGGTCATAGTTTTATTCCAGCAACTAGTTCATTCTTCAGATGTGCTTTCACCTTTCTCAATCTCTTCCTGTGTTACTTGTGGGCTGCCAAGACTAGAAAGCACACCTCGGGACTGTGTATGCACAATATGTGGGAGCCTTTCCTCTGATAGAGCAAAGGAAGTCCTGTGTTAGCAATGCCAGAGCTGAGGGAGCTCAGGGAAGCAGCTGGGAGAACCAGGATATTCTGTGGACAATAATCTATGGTCACAGAAGGATGCATATTTATCCTGAAAGTATTTTTACAGATATATCTCTCTTTCCAGATGAGAACTTACATTAAAGCTAGAAAATGTCATTCCATTTCAACAGAAAACTGTACTGTAAGATTTCCATTAATATTTTACCCTCTTCAGTGCTCATAGCAAATCTTGCTGTATCCTGTAGATTGGAGAAGGACTGGGGAAATCTGTGGCTTTTATTTTTTTGAAGAAACTCCAGCTTCTGATGAGAGAATTTGTCCTTTTCAAGTTTTTTTTTCTCCCACTTTCTTGATGTTGGAGAAAATAATTAATATCTGATAGTTATAGATTAAAAAAACAGAAAGCTAATTAAAAARATAACATATTACTTAAGAAAACAAAGAACTAGCAATGTTTAAATATCTCAGGGATGTTTGCAACCTATCTTGACATTTTACAGTGTTTAAGAATGACAATATAAGTTTATATCTGATTAACTTGGATTTAAAGGTCTTTTTATTTAAAACCACAAATCACAATTAAGCTGAATTTTACTCCCCATAATAATGCCACCTCAGTCATTTTGTTTAAATCCTTCTTATTCATTGTCTCAGGATGTTATTTTTTTATTAAAATTAGATTTAAGATATTTACTAAGGAATGGTTCCAGTAAAAGATTGAGACATAGAAATTCAAATGTAGATACCCAGTTCTGAAATTAAAATTCTGGAAACCTTTACCTTGTTGCTGCCTAGCTCTGAGGAAGGGAGATGAGGCTTCCCTTTAAAAGGCCATCAGTTCACACCATTGGGAGACCACTCTTCTGCATTGGCTGTGTGAGCTGACACACTGGCTAGAAACAAGGGGCATGTAAGTCCTTGCTTGGGATGATGCTCTGACAAATGGTGCTCCTGCAGTTTTGGGTCAGAGAAACAGACCTGGGGCTTTGGATCCTTGCAGTTGCACCAAAGGGTCTTATTTTGTGAAGACAAAGAAAATGTCATGYGGCAGATTAAAATCCAGGATAGAGTAATTTCCTTCAGACCTCCAGACTGTCGGGTCAAACTGAGCCCTAAGATTCCTGAAATATAGCCACACCTTTAAAATTCAAGTATCTAATACTGGTACCAGGTTCCCTACATATTCATAGTATTTAAGTAAGGAATATCTTTCTCTCTTGGACATACTGAAAAACAAGACTCATTCTTCAACATAAAAACAGACACGCTGGGTCAGATCAAAGGTCCACCTAGGCCTCTGCTCTTTCTTTGACATACTTAACAGTAGATATTTAGGGAACACCAGAAGAATATGACATTCAAATATCCCACAGACTTCCTGATCTGCCTGTGAGATCTCTTTATGCAGGTAGCAGTCCCATTAATTAACCACTCTTTCTTTAAACACAGATAAGCAATATCTACAACATCTGAGGCCAAGATTTATACAGTTTAACTACATGAAGCGGAAAGACTCACTACATATTGCTTCTTTTAAGCCTGTCAGGAGTAGGCAATGTATTATTAGTTCACACCTGCTCGTTTCATACAGATTGTGAATTTATAGACTCCCATCATATCACATCTCAGTCACTTCTTTTTCCAGACTTGAGTGCACTTGCATTTTTGGGTATTCCTTATGTAGATATCTTTTTTTTATACCTTCATCATCCTTCTTGTCCTTCTCTGAATGCTTTTCCAGTTTAAGATCTGCCAAATCAGGGAAGCTAAAACTGCACATGGAAATCAAGATCTGGGAGCAACACAGATTACACAGTGCCATGACAAAGGACTTTGTAACTCTTTTCTGTTCCTTTCCTCATTATTTCTAAAATCTCATTTGCTTTTCTGGTCACTGATAAATGCTGACCTGAGGCACTCAAGGAATTGTTGATCCTATCCCCAAGACCTGCCTTCTGAATTGTCGCAGTCAGGCTATAACTAGGTAACTAATATAGATGTTCACAATTAAATAATAGTGACACAAATTTGAGTATACGTAACTGTTCCAAAGATCACTGAGCATGTAAGAATTCACATCTGGATATGCCTAGAACTACTCGCTTTTACAGGTCTGAGCAGTCCATCGTAGAGCTTATGATCAAGCTAAGGAACTAGTTTTTTGCTCAAATTAAGTTCCCTTCTCCATCAAGTAGTTGTGATTTGGGAGCGCATTAGGAGAATATGCAGGCAGTTTTAGGACTGCTGCTCCGCTTACATCTCTTACATCCCCATACATACCCTTCCTGCTTCTAGCACCTATTGAGGACCTGTGTTGAATATGTTTTTGTGACTGAAGAAATTTACATCATCATTTTCTCATGAAGTGAATGCTCCAGCTGTAGACTTCTCTGAAGTCAGGCACTACATGTCCACTACTTTTGAAACTGTACCCATAAAAATAAAAAAGAAGTTAAGAGGTAATAGGGGCTATGCAATGCGTGGATGACAGGAACACTTTGGGTGTTTGTATGAGTCAACTGGGAAAAAAGGACTCCCTTCTACTAGTTCCTTGGGTCTGGGCCTATGCTACAGCCAGGAATTGTTTAGAAGAGGAGCAATCACAGATGTACAGAAAGAATACATTCCAGTAAGTATGGGGTCATACTTCTGCTTTCTTTATTTTCATCATCCTTTCTCTCTTCCCTGTTTTCCCTCTCACTCAATAACTTCTGAATTTTCCTGTGTAATAGTGGAACTTGAGAAAGAGGGATGGAAAACCTGCACCACAAACACTGACGTGCATATATGAACAGAGCGCACTGCACTACTAAAACTGTCTCTCAAAACAGATGTATATGCAGTGGGCGTTCGTATTCCATGTAGCTGAAGTGCTTCCAAGGGAGATGGAAACATTGGCATGAACTCACTTCCATCTGAAGTTGCTCCAGCTTCCTCAGTGAATATCTTAACTATGAGTCTATTAAGTGGATGGATGTTGGAAGGGTGGTCTTTGGGAAAGCAGGGCTAGACTGTGCCTATCTAAGCCTCACTGGGCTTCAGCAGTTCCAGACTTGTTCAGTACTTCAGTGGGAGATCACTATGAAATTGCAAATATCTGTGGGGAGGGAAAAAAATAGCATCATTAAAAAAAACATGAGTGACCTGCTAAGATGACCTGCTAACAATTCCCATCCTTTTTCTGCATGGAAATCTATCCCAAGTGCACCACATGGAACCAGGCCTGAAGTGGATGCCCAGGATGAAGATCACAAGTAAATTTAGCTCATGAACCAGAGTGTCCCAGAGGCCATCTATGGACAATAAACTCTTTGGATGAAGCCAGCATGAAGATTTTTCTCATCATGTTAACTAAGACTAATTATCAGCATTGCTCCTTTTCTCCATAGAATTATAAACAATTCTCTGAAAAAAACCCTGAAACACGAACACTAATAAGCTCAGTTTGAGGCAACATCTGCCCAGTGATCACTTTTTAGCATTTCTTTGCATTGCATATCAAATCTGAACTCAGCTTGCCACAGATTGTCAGCAACAAATTCAGTTGGTTGCAGCACCTTCTGTTGTGACTGGGGTCATTGTATTGTGCATGGACTCAGCATGAAGAGGGCTTATGTTATCTGCTGCAAAATCATTTTTCACAGATACAGTATAATGAGTTTATGGAAAATATGATAACCAATTACATGTCATAGAAAAGCTTTAGTAACTCTTTGAACCTTGCCAGGCTAAGCATATTTTCTAGTTACTCTAGCTTTAAGAAAATGCCACTCCTCATAATAATATGTTTATAATTATACTTCTGTTAAAAAAAATGGTAAGTGGTTTAAGAGATCTTTAAGGCAAAACACTCTGAGGCCAACTTAAATTTGCAGTTGGAGTAGAGCTTTTGCAGACGGTGAAAAGGTATTTAGAAGAAATAGCATTTGGATGTGCAGAAGAAGATAACCCAAAAGAGCTTTCTGTACATAGATGGGGCTGGCTTAAGCCACAGACAAGAAAGGTAGCTGTCTAGGGTGACAGAGTGTAGATATTTAGCTTATGCTAAGCAATTTCACTTCTGCCAGCATGCCTATGGCAGAGCTACAGAAAGCCAACCTGGCTTTAACTTAATATGTGGAGTCAAGGCTGCTGCAGAAGGAGCAGACCTGCCAAACCACAACTTTTTGTGTCCCTAGCTCCCAGGTAGTAGTGGCCATGGCTTCCTTAGTCTTCTTCCCTGGATCTTTGCCCGTCTTTCATTGCAGAAGTGGTGCAGGTCTGACCTGGTCTTGGCCCTTCAATCATGGGGTGGCTAATTTGGGTTTGCCTGCACTACTCTGAGCTAGTTATGTAGCCCATGGGCAGAGGTTATCTGCAGTCTTTCAGTGTTTCAAGGCTGGGATTTGAACTGCATAATGAAAATAAAGTACAGTGTGTACAGATTTAGGTGAATATGAAGAGATCCAGACAAATGCCCTTGTCTTGCTTTTATTTCATCTAGCAGCTCATTTCTGAGAAAACTCCTCTAGAATATAAAGGGCAAGCAAAAGACATTTGAGTTATACCTAGTTTTAGAAATTACGTTGTTTTTGTTCTATTTTTCAGGCCCTGTTTTATATCTGATTAGCTAATGTCACCCAGGAGCTGGACCATTTATTTAACAGCTTCTGAAACAATTCTGTTACTATCTTCCAGAAACACTGCTATAATGAAACAGAGGATTATTATAATTTACAGAGCTGTGTAACAACATTCAGTACTAGGTGTGATACGTGTTCTGTAGCTTGTGGAAATTAAGCTTTTTTTTTTTGTCTTATGTCAACAGCTTAAGAAAAAATCACTTCTAATAATATGCAAATATATAGAAACCCCCATGGGGTTTTCTTACCCTTGCCTTTATAAAATCCATTAAAAGATCAAAAAGATTTGTTTAGACTTAAGTGTTGTCCCATAAATTCCAGGGAGTAACAATAAGCAAATAATTCACAGTAATTAACTGAGATTCTATAATACTGTGTATATAATATACTAGAAATGTGCTGGAAAAGTTTGATTTGCTGCTTAAATCTGTCTAGGAAGGGCTGCATGTTTCTCCTGATATTTAAGAAGTAATTTGGAAAGCTGTGTTTGAAAAACAGAGAAAGAGCTTGCTGTATTTTGTATCAGACTCCCAGAGGAAAGGGACTAACACTGTTTCTTTTCATATCTGGTCTTCATCTGATCTCATTTGCTTCACTTGACTTTTGACTGAGCAAAATGCAGTGTATCTATCTGGAAGGGATCCCAAAGTAGGGACCAAGGGGTGCACAGGRGAAGACCAGCACTTGGTACCCCAGCCCCCAGGCAGGTGCCCCTCTCTGCAACCATGGGCAAGGCCGTGACTTCCCGTTGCAGGACACAGATCCTTTCCCTAGACCACTCCACAAAAAAGTGGGTGAGGAGGCAAGGCCAACACCCCTAGTTGTGCTACCCTTCCAGCCAGACCACATACACCTGAGATGGAAACAGTTAATTTCCATAGGGAACAGCCCACGTGAGGCATGCAAGTTAATAGTTCTGATGCATAAGGAAGCTAGGACATGACCCCATCAAGTCATTCAAGGTACACAATTGTATTTAAAGGTTGTTTTCATGCATTACCTCAGTGACCTAGGGAGAAATACTGAACATTTTCTGCCAATAAGTTTAGATAACAAGCTCAAACTCCGCAATACATTTTAACAGTTAATATAGGCAAGTGTGATGGGATCTCAGCTAATTAAACTAGATTTAATTTTTTTCTTTTACCACTGGGGTGGACATCCAACCTTATTCTCCCCCCAATTAAAATAGCTGTAGTGAAGGAAGGCATAACAACCTAAGAGAATTAATTGGATTCTGCAGCAGGCTGTGACAAGCTGTCCAACACATATTCATACGGTCTGCTTTGCTTTTACAAGCTAAAGCCACAGACTGCAATTTATTGCTGCTTCTTGAGGTTGAAATTAGAAAGGGTATTAATGCTGGAAGGAAAATATATTAGTAGAAACACTTTCTGGAGCTGAGAGATCTGCCTTTTGGCTGAGATCAATAACCAGAATGCCCAAGGCTGATCTTTATCAGAATATGGAATGAATGCCTAGGAGAATGGATAATAAGTGCTGTCCAGAGATTTCATTCCCTTCCTACAACCACGTGAAAAATGTAGCCACTGGGTCCCCACCAAATTATAGGCTTCATTTAAATGAAAACTTTGGTTTGCTTTTATTTTACTAGCAATAAAAATCTTGCAGCCCTAAAAGACAGAAACTGCTGCTGTAGCTTTCAGTTGCAAGCATAGCATGACTTGACCTCAGTGAAAGAGATACTTTTTGTAGGGACTTTGCTTCCTAGGGTGCTTGTGTAGCACTGTCCAGTTTCCAAGGTCAACACAGATTGAGAAGCAGAATAGCTGCTTCTCTGGCGAACCAGTTAACCGATTGTAATTCAGAATGGTGTCTGTCACATTAAGATTTCTATGACTTTCTTCCTTGAGCAACGAGCAAAAATTATGCACTCACAAACGTGTAGATTGTGCAGTGTTTGTACGGATGAGTAGGTACATATTGACTCCCTGCAAATAGGCTGAAGGAAAGGAAGTAGGGCTCTCAGCAGAGAACAGGTAGGGCACAGAGACCTACTCTAGAGGCTTTCTACTGGAAGATCCTAGAGTACCAAGCTGAGAAATGATTCCTCCTCCTCAACGGATGTGTCCTACTGATTTCCGAATCATGATCTAGTTTGCTAAAGGAAGCAGGATATGTGTGAGCTGCTACACCGCCAGTGTATAGCAGAAAGGCGTAGATGAGGTTTGTGTGAGCTCCTTTTTATGAGTTAGGTCTTGAGAAACTGAGGATGAAATTCAACTGCCTTGACACAAGTAGATACTGAGGCTATTACACATTATGACAATTTACCAAATTAGAAAGTTCATCCCCCATATGTAATGTTAGACCTGCCATGCACTATTTCAGATGTTTTTATACAACTAGCCAGACGAAACAGGTGTGTCATTGAGTGATATCTGCCTATGTGTCTGAGCAGAAAGACTTAAACATTGTTTTCTGATGCTGACCTCACTACGGCCACCCGTATTTCCATCAGCTAGACACAGGCTTCTCATAATGTGTTCCTCATAAAATATATGAGAATTACATTCTGAAATAACTAGTAGGGAGAAGTGTTCCAGGTCTTTTGTTCCAGTATATTAGGAGTAGCTTCTTTCCAGTCTATATTCTGAGATCCACCATTTGCACTAGCCAAAGGACACTCACGAACAGAATAATAGGAATAGCTTGCTCTTATATAATGATTTTAATCAGCAGACCTCAAGACAACTTGTAAATGAGGTCAGCCCAATTAGCTTGGTTTTGCATCTGCAGGAATGGAGGCATGAAGAAGTATTGAGACTTGTTTTAAATGTCTAAGTCTGGAGTAGACACCAGGTCTCCTGAACTCCTGCCTGATGCCCTGTCCACTAGTCAAACTGTCCAACTCTTGCTTGTAATCAGTGATGACTCAGGCAGTTTGGATTCAGGCAACTGGAAGGAGTTCCTCTCCTCTGACATAATAACATGTCAGGGAAAGTTCAAGTGAGGGATCTGCATCAATTATGACCTTTAAAATTGAATGGACCTTCTTGATATGCATATTAATAAGAGGCCACTGAAGCCAGCACTTTCTATTTCAGTCATCCAAAAGAGCTCAAGTCTGTAGACCTTTCCGATGAATCAATTTTGCCACAGTTTCCAACAGAAAAAATCTATTAGCAACTGTAAATATAATAGAAAAATAATACAGGGAGTCAGACTTGACGTGGAAACAAAATTTGAAGAGGACTTTCAGATACCATATTCAAATAATTATGTATGGATTTATCTATTTATTTATTTATTTTTAATTTGGGAATACATCCAGAGAGAAAAATTAGGTGATATTTCAAAAGGTCAAGTAGAGTAAGGACTGTACATACTGCCTGACTGGTTATATTCCTGGAGAAACAATAAGTCAAAACTTACAAGTGACAAAATTGCAGAAGATACCTTAGAAGATTAGCCAGCAGTCTGAGAGGAACAGACCACTCTTGGTTCTCAGAGAAGTGTATGTGCTCAGTGTTGCTGGTACAGGACATGTGTGAGCATGTTGTGCATTCACAGTGGGCAAACTGGGGTGAAAAACAAAAATCCCATTTGATTTAAACACAGATCTGTTAACTGAATTTGCAGAGATCAGTCCTGATTATATTACCATAACTCAGGCAACGAATCTTTTGCTTAGAAACATAATTAGCTAGTTACTTGTATATTCCTCCTATGATATTGCCATATGAACCGGATTATGCTAATATTCCTGAGGAAGAGTTTTTGTGAGAGAACGACAGATGACCAAAGACATGGTCTTGATTTGAACTGCTGAGTTAAGGGTGCTTCAAGGCTGGTATCTGATTGGCAGCTTTCGTGGAAACAGACCAAAAATCTCAGCACAGCCTGCATAGATATAGTATCTCTGTCACATCAAGACTTACTTTTTGGTCTGATTTCTATGAAACGGATCATCAGACACGCCAGGAACTAACTGGACTCTTTAGAGCCAATAAACTGAGGTCACCACATATGATCCCTCCAAGTCAGCACTGGGGAGACAATAAGGAGGAAGTTGCATCTCCACTGACTTATTAGAGATCAAAACCTTCAAGTTGAGCAGCTCCAGCAAGCACCAATTTGATTACTGAGTGAAACAAAAAGAAACGCAGAAGAAGATCTACCTGAGGCCCAATCTGGTGCAAGATCTAGAACTTGGAGCATAAGAGATTATGTTAACCCTCTCTTCTCAAACAGATACAGTTTTGCAGTCCATAAAACAGCGAGGAAGAGGAAGAGGAAGGGGAAGGGGAAGGGGAAGGGGAAGGGGAAGGGGAAGGGGAAGAGGAAGGCGAAGAGGGAGTCTTTATTTGAAACTGAAACGGCTATTTAAGCAAAGAATGGATTAATTTGTATTCAAACAAGTTTGTTATGAGCTACCTGGTGTCTGAAGGAGCTGAGTCCCTCCACCAGTTAAAGATGCGCTGGGCTTTTCAGGATCCAACATAATCCTCTGACTCTCTGGCATATCTAGGAGAATTGAGAATTTCCATTTCTTTCAGGATGCCAATAAAAAGCTATAAGGACAATAAAAGATAGATGAGAAAAATATCACTGCCTACAGAATGACTGAAGGCAATGATCCACAGACAGTGCTAGACTGTGCCTTTTCAGTATTATTGCACTAAGACATTGTTAGTGTAGCCCACGAAGCCTAAACCCTAATAACAAAATAAAATATAAATAAATTAATAAATAAAGCAAGAAATGAAAGTCCTGGAAAAAAACAGCAACAAGAAAAAAACAGTAAGTGCATTTGCTATGAGGTAAATAAGTGCATTTCTATTTCAATCCAAAGAAAATGGACACAGAAAATGCATTAGTAAGCTTCAAGTTATATTTCTTGTATATATAAGTGCTGGATTTTAGATCAAAGCTAATTGTCTCTATTTTTTCAATACTGCAGTGCTTTTTAGTAGAAGTGCACTAACATTGATATTTTCTACAGCAAAGATGAGTAGCACTGCTAAGTGGATAACAAATGCTTTGCTCTGTATTAAAATCCTAAGTAACAGCTAATTTATAGGCTTTCAGAAAAAGTAGGGCAAAAAAATGGAACAAAGTTAATTCTTTTTTTTTTTTTTTTGCCACAGTGCGATTTTAATTTTGCAGCCCATGTGGGATTTTACTCTGCTTTGAACCAGAGTTGTACCAATCAATGTGAACAGCTTTATAACTTATTAATTGTTCTTCCTACCTATACACATACATAAGACTTGAAGGAAAAGAAAATACATGATCAGTGGTTAATTATCACAAAATTCCTCCATACTATAAGATTTAATCTTTTACAATTATACTGATTCTTATCAGGAATATTCAGGTGCACTTAAATAATAACTTCTAATGGAAAAAAATCATTATCTAGAGAATATGCTATAATTTTCTTATACTAGAGAATAACTTTATTTCATATAATTTCTTATTAAGCCCCAAAGTTTTGGGGAAATATTAATCTGCAGTCATATTTAGCTGGGCAGCATACAGGACTACTTTTATCTTTTAAAACTTTAAAAGTGATCGTAAAATCTTGTAGGAAATGTCATTTAACTAAATATGAATTCAGTAGAGCAGTAAAAGCAGATTAACTGAAATGGATAAGTTCTACTAAAGCTAATTTGGCTGCAAGTAAATAGGACTTCACAACAGTCTTTTTAAACTTTTAGCAGTTGGTGGATATCTGAAGAGGACTCAAAGGGGCAAATCCACACGTATTGCAAGCCTTTGTATATTCCCTGTAAGTAATACAAGCCTTCTTGCCATCCAAAGAGATATTTGCTAACTGACCTCTAAGGCACCTAGCTAGACTTTCATGAATGACTGATAATATTCCTGAATAAGATAGCATTATGACGGGCTGAAAACAATATGCTTTGGGAAGTAGCTTAAATTTACATTTACTGTACTCATGTGTGAGACTTGGAGTTGCCCACTGCTCTTGGTCTGTTTGTTCCAGTTTGGCAGAGCATAGGTAAAAGTGAATCTCATTTCCCTCAGAGGGCTAAGAAAAGCTGTCTTTTGAGTCTAGCTATACTTTCCTTAAAGTGTGTCGCCACTGTCCTTGGCAATGTTATAGAGAAATTCCAGCTCACTAGCTACAATGGCATTGGTACCCTAGGACTAACTTTGTTAGTACTATTTTAAACTGCATTATGCCACAGAGATGTCCCTTCAAAGAAAGAAAGTCAAACCTAAGAATTGCTTCATTACTTTCCTTCTTGTTTCTCTTACTTATTCTTCACTCACTTCTCACAATGTATAGAATGGAACATTTTAAAATACATTTTAGTTAAATTAGTGTACAATCCATAGTGGATTTTCTTCTTTTAGACAACTTATTTCATCTTTCAGGTAGCTAAAAAGAATGAATGTCTTATGTAGTATTTTGCACTGATTCAATCAGATTGGTTTAAATTCATATCTTAAGACTGCAGACAAACTATTTGTGGACACACAAATTGTTAAATTAGTGGAAGATATTTTGCGTTATTGCTTTTATTGCTTTTTGGCCCAAGCTTCTATGTTCGTTCTTCTCCACCCTCCTCTCTCCATCACCTCCCTCCTGCAAAAAAAGTACACATTAAACAGATAAAATGAACAAATTGTCAATTATGTCATTGACAATTTAAAGCTACCTGATGGATTTTCTGCTGGAGCAGACAAGAACTGCTCCCACAGTTCATGCAGTTAGTGCTGCTCTGGAACCAGTAACATCCAGCAGAGACTTGCTAACAATCAGATGACAGGAGAGCCACCAATAACACACTAAAATGACATGGCCATTTCTACCAGACCTCTAACCCAGCCTCTGCTGCATTGCACTTTTTCACAGGCATCACCATGGAGGTGAATAAATGTTGTAACTGAGGTGACAAGCAGATAATCTGTAATTTATTATGAGCCTGAGGACTTCACCCTGGCTGAGGCGTTATTGCTGGAGAAAATACTTACTGAAGACCGTTCCTTTCATGATGTTTGCTTCACAAAGGAGTAGAAATGTTAACAGGTGCTTAAGACAGTATGTCAAAAGAAGAAAAAATATTTTGTTTTAGATTTTTCACTTCTAAGCCTTTCAAGACACAATGCTGGCTCCTGCCATTCTTCTCTATGACCTTCTATTACTTTCCTTAGTCAAATTCCTGAAATAAATTACTATTACTTTGACTAAGCATGCCTCAATACACACACACACACACACACACACACACACACACACACACACACACATATGTATATATATATATATATACTGTTCATAGCTCCCTTGTTATTACTGATTTTTTGGCCAGGGCTGTATGTCTGTACATGGCATTCACACTTGATACTATGAAAACTGCTGGTGAAGAAGGGAGAGTAACAGATTCTTTAAAATAAATGCCTAGACACCTCATGGATCCTCAGCCAGCAGTCTATACAGCAGCCAAAATGTCAATTTTAAGAACAAAGAGACTAATTCTCAAAGACAATGATAACAGACAGATTTCTTTTTAGTGCTTCTAATTAGAAATAATTTTCATGGGTCAATCCAGAAAAAATATGTGAGAAGAAAACTCTTTCCGTCTCTGCAGTCAAAATATTAGGAAACCCAGAAAAGAAGAAGGGAGGATCAGAGTGCTTTTCAAAGCAATGCAGAACCTCAAGCAGTAATAAAAATGCACCTAGTACACTGTATTTGAAAAGAAATTTCTCTTTCATATGTTTAACTGGACTCAAGATTCAAGGACCATTTTTCAGTTCTGCTCCATTGCAAATAACATCAAGAAAATTTTGGAGGGTGGATGGATAATTCAAGGGAAAAGCAATATAAATCATAAAAGGTATAAAAGTAAACATTTTGTTTAATATCTTCAGTGAATGTCTGATGTATGGAGCCAACTTTATCAGAAATAACATAAACAATGAAGCACAGTTATTTGTGTTAGAACAGCTTTTGTTCTTGTTTTTAAAGAAAATTGGGGACTTTTCCAACATATCCTCTAGCTAATGGGAGTTCTGCTTTTCTACTTCTTTTTATCTGATCAGAATCATTGATGGATAAATATTGTTTTTACTAGTTTATACTTATAAAAAATCTTGGAGGAACTTGCTTCAGTTGCCGGTGAACCACTTGGCTATTATTTAAGTGTATTAAAGTCTGAAGTCAGATAAGAATAGTTTCTGAACCATAGATGACTAAAATTTTTAAATCAGGAGATCAATGCAATATTTTGAATTCTCAGATGTGTCTGGAGGAGCAATTGACTTCATTAAAAGTCAATGGCAAAAGTCTATTGACATCAATAGTCCAAGACTGTAGTCCTTGTTCTTTGAAAACAGTTTTGCTCATGTGAAAATTCAAATATCTATATCAAAAAAGGCCAATCTCAGAACCTATGAACAGTAGATAAGAAAATGGCACAATTTTGTCTGTTAATTGACCATTTAGAAATGCATTTGGTGTTTTCAGACCCTTTTCACAACACTTTATCAGTGATGTCTTCCACTACTAGTTAAAAGCAACTTTCTTTTGTTGCCCTAACTATATTCCTCGTCCGCATCTGTAAATCCAAATCGAGTCCTTCCTCTCAGGATTGCTGTGTCAGATCTGGTCAAGCTCAGCAGTGACTGAGTGTCATCACCATTTGATTTGGAGTTTATGTGAAAAACTGTTTCAGTAAATTTTGACATTTTTGATAATAGTTACTTCTGGTCAGAAATATGGCTCTTTGGTGAACCCAGTGTGAAATTCTGCACTGGATTGACACAAACCTGTGAAGGATTTTTATTCTCCAAGGGTGTCTGCTAAATACCTTTTCATCTCTAGAACTGTAACAAGTCACACAGAGGGAAACCAAGGCGAGTATTTTCTCCTCATTGCCCCAGCAGGTTGGCTTGGTGTTATTTTACTTTATAATGTGACAGTGGGTGTGAGTTCTGAACTCTGGACTCTGGGAATAAACTAAGCAAAAAACTAATTTTAAAAAGTAGCACATTAGACTAAGAAAATGCATTTGTGAATCTTTACTCTGCAGTTGTGCTTCTAAGGGCAGCATAATGAGCGGCTGCACAGCCACGTGGAAAAACACACCCGTGCTTGATCGCAGGGCAGGAGTACAGTCACAGAATGACTTGAAAGCTGCCAGCTTTGCTCCTATAAATATGCTGCTGAGTTTTCTCATTTTTCTTTGTTGCATCAAGTAACCATTGAATAATTTTTCAAGTAAATTTCACACTGTTCTTCAGACAACTCATTCAGCTCATTCACCTTCAGTTATTCGCTCCTTGCTAGTCAAACTGGCAGAGAGGAACAGCTCAGTATGTATGGTGAAACAAACATAGAAAATGAACTCCTAAAAACAAGGAAAGAAAGGAGGGAAAGTAATAACTGCATTTCCTTGGTCCCATTAACAAATCCAGAGAAAGATGGGGAGTCCACCTTGGGAATCCAGCCTTTTATTAAATAATTAAAAGAGGGATCTTTATGGTAAAGTGAGTTCTTCAGTTCTGTAGCATGCTATTTACATGCCTGCACAATAGCTCCAGACATCAAACCCCTAAACACAAATCTCTTTTTTTTCCCCTTCATTCACAACCAGAAGTGCTGTTTCACTACCTGCAAAGTTCACACAGCATTCAACTTTTGTAATTCTTCTAAATTTCATAATGTAATAGCCTTCGCTAGATGTATTAGCATCACTAGATTAAAATATTTTACACATATATTTGTTATCTTGGAGAGATGATTATGTATTTTCTAATCACTGCAATTTATTGAATGTGCAATAACTTCCAGTTGTGCAATATTCACACTGCACACATCTGCAGCTAATTCTAGCTATGAACTTTACTTATTTGTTATCTCCTAGATGTGGATTACACTTTGTATTAATAAGAATAAGGAAAGAAGCATAGCCATCAGAACATGCTTGTACATAATGTTCTTGATAAACCTTGCCCAGGTGCTAGTTTACTAATGCTCTGCAAGCAGGTAGGTCAGCACTGATACCATGCACTGCAAACTATTAAATTTCTCTTCACAGTATCTCTTCCCAAGGGAGCAGTGGCTTTTGGGAATCCTTCATTTATCTACTTCAAGGAAAAGGAGCTGATTGCTTAGCCTTAGAAAATCTGCTGTGACTAACACTTCCCATGCCCAGTAGACACAAATAACACAGACTGAACCATGGTAGCTAAATTATACTGTAGAAATATGCTACACTGCCTTGCAGGGCAGAGATATCTTGGGTAGCTGAGTCCTTTTGTGCCCCAAAGGTAGGCTACTGATCGAGGAGCAAGTGGTTTCCAGAGATTGCGTTTTGTTTTCCTTAGCTGGAAGGATTGATATTGCAACATAGAAATAGCAGCAGGGGTCTTATAGAGGGGAAAAAAAAAAAAAAAAAGGCCTGGATAAAATTCAGGATGTTGTTTCCCTGACAGATTTTTCTCTTTGGTTTCTCCTAGTTCTTTCCTATGTGATATAATAATGATAATTTAGGTTACTCCTAAATCTCATTTCTAGTTGCTATTTGAACCTTATTCCTATTTCTCTTTCCTTTGAGCTACTCCACATATCACTTCTCTTACTCAGAAACACCAGGTTTTTTTCACTTGGATAGTATACCTCATTGTAAATGCACCTCAAAACTGAAAACCGCTCTTTTAGACCTAAACGTGGATGGTAGAGTTCATCTAAAATTCATGCCTAATAAAAGCAGCAGGACCTTTCAGCTCAATCAAGCTTAAATTTGGGAGTTTCATGCTAAACCAAATGTTCCACTGGAAACAGTTAGGCACATAGGGCCCTGTTAATAAGGCAAAACTGTGGAGCCTTATCACAGGTAAATCGGTAATGTCAGTCAGTGATATTAACCAAGGATCTTCCACTAATTAGCAGGGATCAAATGATAGATTATGTTGGCTGACAAGTGAGCTCTGGAAAAGTAAACTCAGTTGAGATCTGTAAAAGCAACACTAAATATTGTGGAACACTCTATTCTTACTGGGTTTAGTGACTGCCCACTCACCCAAAGAGAGAGCTTTTCTGAGCAAGAGGTTTTTAAAGGAATGTCTCCTGTTTCACCTTCTTTCGTAGGTTTTGTATCAGTGAGCAGCACTTCAAAATCCATAGCCCTCCCTGGCAGGTAAGTGTCAAGTCCTCGCTGCCCAGTGTTAGTCTCCAGGTGATGTGTCTCCATGTGATATAATATTGATAATTCCCTTAGCTCCAGGTTTTCTGAAAAGTAAGCCAATCCCAAGACTTCCTTCACTCCTGTATTCTTTTTCTCCTTTTACTTTATTACCCTCTCCTCCTAAGTTATATTAGGAACATTTTATGCCAATAGCTCTAATGCAGAAACAAGGACTTCAGAATTGTACTGAAGGACGGTAAAGGGATTCAGCTGCCAACATAAAATCTGTGTACCTGCAGCAGTTGTGCTTAGCCTCTGATTGTGGAACTGGTGGTGAGGATGGGGGTTGTGTGTCACTTTCAGGGGGTCTGGGAAACACAGCTAAGAAAATGTTGTCTACAACTTAACCATGAGAAATTTCCTATGGAGATGACAAAAGCAGAAAAGCTGCAAAAGCACTCACATTTCTGCATCTCTTTGGGACATAGAGATGTCTTCATCTTACTTATTTGGGATAGTCATTGTCTAACTACGGCTTTGTGAATAAAAATAAATCATAAGGAATAATAACAGATAAAGTGTTCAACAAGTACCACTTTTGAAGGTGATGCTAGAATAGACATACCTTATTCTCTAACCTCTTCCTGATTTATTTATAAGGTCTTGCTGTCATCTTTTCTTCCTTTTTTTTCTTTCTCTTTTTAGCTATTTTATTACTATCTTCCAAAGGAGAGGGAAAAATAAGACACAAATTATCCAAGCACTTAGACATCTTTAGATGTTACAGTTCAATAGCAGTTTACTGCCATTTTGGTAAATTGTGCTCAGCAGTGAGCCACAATTAAATGAAATCTTCATTCTAAATGTCTCTAAGATAAAGGTGTAGATTTACTTTCCTCAAAATACTGTATATCTTTATTAAATGCACATGTCATCACAGCATAAAAAGATTGGCTCCTAAAACAGACTCTGAAAGATGGTTACATTTATTTTATTCCCTTCTGTAGATGAAGGGAATGTAGATTTCTACTAGAAATGTTTAAAGCAAGATACTGTTTCTGGGAAACGTTGGGCAAGCTAGGGGCTTTCTGCTTTTGCTTAGTACCCCATTCACTGGTATCATCTGGTAGATATAGCTATGTAAAAATATATAACAGAACTCCTCTCCATATCCCATTAAAAAAAAAAAAAAAAAGAAAAGAAAAAACCCACTTTTTTCAAGTTGTACCTATACATGCAGTATTCCCTGCTTAAGCATCCTGATTATTTCTACAGACACATTTCACAGAGACCTGAAAGCTTATGAGAACAGAGTCCATCCTCCATCTCATTGATTGTGATGTAGGACATAGGAGAAAACAACCATGCAGCTGGTGGTTCTCATTTTTTGACATGATTTTGTCTTGTGCAATCAGAGAGTTTTATAAAAGGAATCTATCTCAGCCTCCACTCCCAATTTCTGCCCCAGAGCAGCAGCCTGTTGTGCCTGTGCCCAGGTGGACAGGTGTTCAGGTGGACACCTGAACTACTAGTTCAGGTTCAGTACCTGAACCTGTAGTTTCTAGCGGACACCTGAAAGGCTGACAGCTGAAGCTAGACATTGCGCAGTGCTCCAAAGAAAGACTGCTCTCCCGAGCTTGCTTTAGTGGGCAGATTAGGAGCTAGTGCAAAGCTCTGTATCAGGGACACCCATCACTGCAACATGCAGGAATGGTTAAAATGGGAAGCATATGGTAAAGACCTGTCTTTCCGATAAGACTTTTTATCTTACCAAAGCATCCCCAAAGCTTTGGTTTCTTTTCTCCTGACACCTTCCTGAAAGACCTGGCAAGTCATCTGTGCATGGAAAAGAACAAAATGCGAAAAAGCTCCAAAATGTATTTCACAACAATTTACATAAAACAAAATAAACAAACCCCACAACAATCCTTCAGTTGGTCCCATACAAGAAGAAAAGGTTAGATACCCAACATCCAGTCTTACAGGACCCCAAAGTCTCTTCTGCAGGGTTTAAATACTGCAGAAGTGGGTGGCACCCTGGCAAAAGGGATTGACATCCACATTTAATGCCTCTTAGGGCAGAGTCCTTTCTCACCTGTCTCCCATCACCTCTGCTGTCATCAGTAGATGTCACTTTAGTCAGCTCAGTACCTTGGAAAGAGCTTTGTTAAGGAGACAACACAGACAGCAGTGTTTCAACACTGTCAGTCTGATATAATCTAATTGCAGCAGTGATAAGCAACTGCTGGTTTCTGTGGTAGTCTGCTAAGTTAAAGAGCTCCAAACAAAAAAGACATGATTTTCACACAAACCAGAAAAAAATGATAGCTCCAGCTGAATATAAGGAACACCAAAGTGAGCAGCCTGTTTATTATATTGTATCTGACATTATGATAGCCTGTGTAAAGTAATTATCCCTAAAAGTCCCCACAGTCTGCCAGTTGTTCCTCACAGGTGTGCTTGTTTTTAAGAGAGCTTTCTTTAAATCTATTACACATAGCCTCCTGCTAGCCTTTATCTGTTCTCTTATTGTTATTAGGAGGTCTTCATGAATAACTGAAAGAAAAAGATTTGAAATCATACTGAAACTCCTGGCTTAAAAATATAGATATATTGTTATAGGTTTTTATTTAATTCTCTATTTAGATCTGTCAAAACTTTGTCATTTTGATAAATATATATCTTTCTCATCAGTGTACTGAAATGGAAAGGAACTTCTGTGGGCTCTGGGCCATACTCTGATCTCAGGCAGCAACTGGGGGCCTGCAGTTTGTTCCATTGACCTCAGAAACTTTATTACGGAGTTTATTTTGCAGACAAAGCATAATCTGGCCCTAAAAGTGTCCTTTGGTGCTATGCCTACTCAGTGGTCTATACTCTCTGATTTATAAAATAGTGGGATTGCTCAGGAAAAAAAATAATACCAGGATGGAGGATTATAATCAGGAACAGATTGAGATACTAAAGACTCATAAGAATCCCAGTTTGAGAGGTTTTGGATGGTGAGAGTGGTTTTGAAATTTATGAGGAACATGATGTTCATTTTTGTTATCTTCAAAATATTTTTTTTTTCTTTTTATGAATAGAATATTTTAACAAAGACTAGAAAAATAGGAAGAAATCTTTAACAATGGATATTGAATGGTGTATGCTGTGTCTTCCGTATGCTATACGTTCTGTATGCATGCAGAAATGTAAAACTGCAGCACTCTGGATTGTCTATGCAAACTGTGAGGCATTGGCTTTGTCTCATTTGGTCTATTATTAATATTCTGGCAGAGAAATATTGTAACTTGACTGAAGAAAGGATGGGCAACTACATAGGGCTCGTAATACTTGTACACAGCAATAATTAGCGCCTAAGCTTCAGAGTATGAAAAGCCTGCCGCAGTTTTAAGAAAGGGGTCCTACTTGCATATGTTAAAGTGAAATTAGTTACCATTTGCTCATGCCAGGCTTCTTCTGAAAAAACATGGAATATTTACCTGTAAGAATTATATTACAATCCCTAAATTCAGAAATTGAGTGTCTATGCTGGTGGTAATTTAAGAGTTTCCATGGATTAATTTCCAGGATCTGCAGTATTAACTCAGATCCATTGCTTGAAAAATTAGTAAAGAAATATTGATCTGTAATCCCAGCCTCTCTTTGACTGACAGCTGGCATCTTTGAAAGGGACATTCTGCCAAGAAGCTTGAGTTGAGATGGCTTTGTCCCAGGCTGTGTAATGCCATCTGAAACAGTGATCAGGTAATGAGAAACATCCTGACTGAATAAAATGGCGATGGCAATGTTACCAATGTCCTAAGAACAGCCAGTACTATTTCATTGCTATTTTTAACTCATTTGAATCATCTGTCTACCAAAGTGCAATAAAGAAGAGCCAAATTCACTTGACTGAAGCAGAGGGAGTTTTAACTGAGGCTCCCAGAGTTTATGGCATTCTTGGTGAGACCCAATGGATATATATTATGTGCTGCACATTCATCCAGCTGCATCATATCCTTAAGATGTTTAATAAAGTATAGACTTTGGTGCACTAAATTAAAACCTTTGAATACATACTGTGTTTTCTAATTATATTTTCTTGTTAAAACTATGCAAAAGGAAGAATCAAATGTATTTTGTTGCATGGTGTCATGCCACTGTAAGAACCACATGCTATGTGTTGTGCCTTCATGCTGCAGCAGGACACTGGATAATATTACTTTTAGGAAACAGTACTGGCACCAGCAAGGGCAAGCTTTCTTCTTTTTCTAAAAGAAAAATGTATTGAAGGAGGAAATCTGGCAGCAACGGTGGGACCTAAAGCACGCTGTTATCTTGCAACATGTAAACACTTCTGGGCTTTGTGTACTAATCCTTACATGTGTTCTAGATGGGATTATAGCTAAACACAAGAAAATCTTAAGTATAAGGCAGTGGTTCAGAATCTCATTATATTTTTTTACTTCAATTTCAATCTCTTTTAAACTCCATGCCAATCCATGTCATTAAACTCCATGCCAAGAAAAACAGGTCTAAAGCTTCAGGCAACTTTGGAACATATCTAAAAACAAGAGGACATGGAAAATACAAGGCAATTGTATTGCTCCCTATTGCTCCCTCTTTTATCCTTAAGCATCTGAGAAGCAGTTCTATTTAACATAGAAGGCTCTGTGACTTAAGTGCAAGGCTTTTCTCAGGCACTTGGCAACTGCCAAGCCCTGTGCAAAGGACTGCACATTTTTTTTCCTACTCAAGCCTATTTGAGCTCCACTAACACAGACTTACAGCTCTTCGGRCCTAAAACTTCCTCATATCATGTACCTGTTGCCCAGAGCAGGGCTCTGAGCTCTAGTTCTTTCTTGGCCCCGAATCCCTGTAGGACTTCTCTTCCCACATGACATAGTGAAGCAAAGGGGGATATGAGACTAGAGGAAATGAGAGACTGTGGGAAAAGTAAGTGTTAGATGGACTTACAGGAATGAGAAGATGTGTTTAGAAATAAACTGCGAACTGTTTAGGCCCAGAAATAAGAAGTTTATTGGAAAGTTTTTTTTCTAGGTCCCTGTTATATCTGATGTGTGGAAGAAGGCCATAGGAGAGGGCATTTCCTGAAGGACACAGAAGCTGAAAATAGGAAGTGGCTGTGCAAGGAGTCATTCTGGTCACGGTTAGTCACTGGAGGAAAGACCTGCATGACAAGGAGAAAGAAAGAGCAAGTGAGGAGAGGGGTGTTTGCAGGTAATCCACCTAGTCTGAGAGATTATGAATCTGACTTTAAAAGACCCACCAACTTGTGTAGTATAATTTCACTAGGAATAAATAAATTTGATTTTATTTCAATAACTTTCATTTTCATTTCAATAAAATTTCATTTTATTTCACTAGGAATCCTATTTTCTAGTGTCTGTTACTTCCTTTGTGTTCTGAGAAATAGCCCATGTTAAAACTCTCCAATGTTTTGTAATTGACTACAGAACAGCTCACACACTTGAAGATGGTTCATCCTAAAAGAAGACTCATAGCCACAGAGAGAAAAACACTGAACTGAAGGCTGTTTACAGGGAAATATGTCACTCTGTTGCTCTGAATTTCTGCCTCTACAAAAGCAATGTAGAGCAAGGGATTGATACCTGGTGTCCCTCTAGGCTTTGCAGGTAAGCAGTCTGGAAAGCTGTCTTGAAGGAGCAGCTCCTGCCAAGGCTGGGAGATGCTGTTGTAATACCCACTATTCCTACTGGAATATTTATGAGGAGTTTGGGAAGATTGATTTGGCCACTGAGGATAGATATTTGAGCATCTGCTGTAATGGCAGTAAAAAGAATTAGACTCATCAGGAATAGTGATTCATAATGATACTGGCGGTGTTTGCTCTTTGAATATTAAGGGAATCCACTAGCCCCTTAAATCTAAGAATAATTGTCTCGTTGCAGAATAACCTTTTATATGCAAGAAAAGCCTCAATTTTTCAATAGCAGGAGTTGCAGTCAGAAAAGAGTCTGAAAGTTTGCATGCTCCTGTATGCGTAGAGAGAGGGAGCAGATGATCATAAACTGAGGTATTTCCCCTGCTGATCAGCTCGTACAAAGAAGCCATGCCAACACATTTGTAAAGCCACCTGAGAAACTGTCACTGTTCGAAACAGAAAGAAAAGAAAAATCTGATGTGCAAATCAGAAAAAATTACTAATCAATCAATACTTTTTGCTGCAGAACCGACCCTGTCTGGTCTTTGAGTTTCCAGAGAATAMGGACAGGTGAGCTGGACAAGACGGATGTTTTCTCTCCTCCATTTGGGACCTGATGAGAGATGCCTGAACGTGACTTCTTATTGTGTATCCCGTTAGGGAGAGAGAAATGCTGTTCATTCACTGCCTTTCCATCTTTCCTGAAATATTTCCTTAGAAAGTCACTGTAGCATGCTGAGCAAGGTTCACTCACATCTTCGATCAAGGCAGATCAGATGAATTCCTGCTCCTTTCCCTTCTGCTCCACAGGAGACCAGTGGCACAAGCATCTTTTAATTAGGTTTCTCCATGCCTTTAGCTACCAAATCTCCACAGTCTACAGGAATGAGGAAACCCAAGGAAAAGTCCTATAGAATTTAATAGAGTCATAATCAACAMTGTTATTTAAAATTAGAACTCAAATGTTGAACTAAAATGCTGAAACACAGATCTAATTCTCTATAAAATTCTACAGAAAAGCTTAGAAAATGTGGAAAACTTTTCCTGTTCAGCTACACAGGRTCTGGTCATAACTGGTTGCAAGGTTAGACTCTTTGGAGACAGCTAGTTGAACCCCCTACTTTTGGCCTGAACAGTCTCTGGTTGAGCCCACATGCACTGATCCAGTGAACAGCTTCTGAAGTACGATCCTACCCTAAAAACAAATCTATGCATGATCATGCAGTCTGATTATAGCCAGAGTGGTGTGCCAGTGACAAATGCTGCACATGGGATCTATGGCTGCAAGGGATCAGCGASAAGAAGGTGCTTGTTTAAATGAGAGGTACATTGGAAGGAAATGAAAATGAAAGAGGTTTCAAAGGTCATTAAAGAACCCTCTTTCTAATCAGGCTCGGCCCATAATAACAGTTAAAAAAAAAGAAAAGAATAAGGCAAACTTATGTGAATCAACACTGACAATCTTTTGTTATTCTCATAGGAGTATCTTTCCTGTGTAAACAGGTGCTGCTTGCAGAGCACAGTCSTACTCATCAGGATCAAAGCTGACTAAATCTGCCTCTCAACTTGGCATGTTCAGTGGATCGCTGAGTTTATACTGTGTAATCGCTGAGTCAAACATTTGTGTTGCCAAGCTCAGTGCATAAATGAGGGCCTACCCATGCTGGCACGGTATAGCTGAAGAGTTTCCCAGACTTGTTTATTGGGAAAATATGTTTATTAAACAACTATTCCTCAAAATGCAACTGCCCTTTTCTTTCCTCTTCTCTTCTTTTTCCCTATGAATTTTTATGATATTTTGGGTACCAAAAATTCCACTGCAAATTTAGCCAGTGACTGGAACTCAGTCAGGAATCCCGATACATGTTCCACATCCCTTTGGAGCAATCATTCATAATTTCAGAGGCTTACGGAATTTCAGGAATGTCTATAAGAGCTAAATCCTATAAAAGTATAGCTTATTCACCACCTGAGACATAGGGACTGTACTTCTATTTTAACTATCATAAAACATGTACAAGGGCTGAAGCATTTTTTGACACATAAATCTTGAGTACTGAAATTTCACTCTTGTTTTGCTGCCTTTTATTATTTCAGCCAATATGCCCCTGCCAGTGTTTCTAGAGCTGTATCAGCATCCCCTCAAAAAGACCATAGAATTGTTGTTGCACAAACTCTGCAAATCAAACTGCTTGTGTAGTTTCTTGAACCTTTTCTTTTACAGAAGTTCTATACTAATAAGTTTTTCATGTTGTTTCAATCCTCTCTTCTCTTAGCTATTACTATGTACCATCATGGGCAGAGCTTAGTGGCCCTCCCAAGATCAGAGAGACGGTGCTTGGCACACCATTTGCTGTGTATTTCCATCTAGCCAAAGAGCACATTCTGTGTAGCGGTTGCCCAGCTCGTGTGTACCATGTAAACCACTTCACTGCACAAGCAAACAACTGCAAAACAAATGACAAACCACAGATGACCATGCTGAAATCAGAATTAAGTGGCATTCAGTGTGTGGCATTTCGCACTCAACATCTGTATAAGAGAAGTGATGGGGAAGAAGGAAAAGCCGTCTGTGGTTTAAAATCCTGAAGCTGAGTTCATAGATATACACTTAAGTTCACCAATCTTCAAACAGTACTTCCTAAATCTACTTCCTAAATCCTTCCAAATCTACTTCCTAAATCTTGTTTCCTAGATTTCCTGGGAGCAGGTGGTGCAACTGAGCGTCCTGGATGAAGAAGGATTTCCCCCAGAGAGGGAAGCCCATATGTTTCTCAGCAGGAAATTCTATGGTTGATTAATAAGCAATGTCAAGATGTTTCCCTTGCCTGAAGAGTGGGAATTTACTAGGAAAGAGAGGTTAAACAGGAACTGTCAGTGATGTACCAGAGCAGGCGGTAGAAAGGAATGGAGGGATGGAAAAGAAATGAAGACGCTATGTCCTCTAAGGTGACAACCTGTTGCTTGCCATGGCAGCATGTGTGGAAGCACACTGAGCTGCACAGTGGTGCTCCTCTTCCTTGGCCAGCATCCCTTGCTAGGGTCGCACATGCTTTGCAGCCTCTCCAAACCATTCAAAACATCCCAGGATGCCTAGAGGAGAGACTACCAAAAAATCTTAATCTCTGCAAAGGCTTCTTTCTCCCCCTGGATAAGGGAAATCCTTCTGCTTCTAAATGAGACAAAAGCATACGTTCAGTTCAGAGTTGGGGCTGTTTCAATGGTTTTTAGAAAACACACTGAATTGAGTACTGCTGGTATATTTATTAAATGAAGGCATGTTGCTTTTACAAGGCAAGTGGCCATTTTGCCTAAATATTGCTTACATGTGAGTGTTATTCAAGAAAGATTTTCCAAACAAATTCTGCTACTATACTTTTTTTTTTCCTATCTCCAACTTGACAGTGGATGCTCTGATTTACTTATATGCTGACTGTATTTATCACTGACTCTCTATTTGCTGCAACCTTACATGAATGTCAATGCTCAGGCCTCTTTAGTCTGTAGATTTTTAATGGAAAAGTAGAGATTCCCTGGCTCTTTTTAGTTAGCTCTGAGATAGAGAAGGTCCAGAGAAATATTCCAGAATACGTCCACCTCAAACAGACTATTTAAAAAGTGGTAACTCAGGCAGTTCTGCAGCAGGATCCAATTCTATTTTCCTTAAAGAGAAGGCAGCTCTGGGAGTGKGGGGAAAGCTAGCAGGCCTTTGGTGCATCATGGTGCAATGTTGGGACTGGGCTGACAAGTCATTCATGGGAAAATTTTCACTGTGACAAAATGTTGAGATGAGGCGATTAAAAGTCTTCTAGGATAAAACCTAAGAGAATACTGTAAGAAAAAAAAAAAAGTAGAATTGGATCTCTTGGGGTATGTGTTAATGACAGGTTAGCAAAATGCCCTGGTTTACATGAAGTTTTATTCAGTCTGCTTGAAGCTTGAGGATGAAGACATGAACCTTTGTCAAGTGAGGTCAGCGGGACAACTCTAGAATACTCATGTGAAACCAACACAGGATTTCATAATGGAAAGCTGCAAGTGGAAATTTTGCTTCCACAAAGTCTTCACTGAGACCTGTTGATATTTACAAGGATAATTCCAATAAAATACCTGCAAACCTCAGAGTGTGACAAATGCTACAGAAATAAATATTAATTTATTGGTTCTTTTGCTGAATGCTGGACAGGTTTTGAAAAAAAAGTAATAATCATATTAATTTGATATGCTTTGAAACATTAATGCAAGAGAGTTTTTCCTCAAATAGATTCATAATATTTACAATAACCCTTATGCTATGCTGCTTGTTGCCACCCACGTGAAAGAGATGCCATACAATGTTGTCTGATATTATTTGCTTAACTGTAGAAAATCTGGCATGGTGTTGTGTAGAAAATGAGAGGAATCATCTATGTGCTGCTAATATATTACCTCCTCCTGCAGCCTGATATGGTTACAGTTCTTGCATTACACCCTGGAGGTGACTCCGTTCCAGAAGCCAAATACCTTTCTGTGTGTCAGTATAGTGTCTGAAACAGATTCTATGGAAAGATTGATACTGAGTGGATTTCTAATGGGATTTTAAGTAGATTTGGCTCACAATTTTGGGATAACTTCATTAAATATATACTACTTCATTGTAGTATATATTCATCATATAAAGCCCTATCTGTAACAAAGGCCAGGTTCTGCTTCTAGACATCCTCTTTTAACATTATCTCGAGCCACTGACCCAAAATGAGGAGAAAAAAAATCCAGGTCCCAGAGCAGGTAGTGCACAATATATCCCCTGCTTGTAAGAAGTAAACCAAGCATTCAAGCTGTACATTATTTGGGAAAGAGCAAAAAGAGAGAAGAGTAAAAGAACAAATTAAAGAAACAGTCTCCAGTAGATCTCTTTCATCTGTGTTCTACTACCCAAAATAGATGTACAATATATGTTATCCTTTTCTTAGCACATTGCTGCTTATTGCCTTCCCCACAGATTCACCATACCTATTGCTTGCTGCCCCAAATAGATGTCTAGCTGTTTAAATTAAGATGATTGATCTTCTGACAAGAATCCCAACAGACTGTGAAAGAACAAACACTTCTCTCTACTACCTGTTCTCCTGTGATTTCCAGTTCTCACCAGGAATACAAAAGCATAGAGAACCCATGAGAACCTCACTTAAAGAAAAGATGTGTCCTTAAAAGAAAGGTCCTTCTTTATTTTCTAGACCTCTAATTTCTTTAGCCTAGTTCTTTGTCTGCATCATTAGATCTTGGTAGCTGCTCACCCTAGCAATTTTGGATTATCCAAGATTTATCACAACATATTACAACAGATTTACCATGTGAGCTGTTTCTAACAGAAATACCCACAAAGCTATGGAGCAGGCTCATGAAATTTAATGTGGTTTAGACTGTCCTTTTTCCTCTTGCTTTATTCTCCTTACTATATACAAAAGCACTTTACCACTCTTAGCACCCATCATTCAAGTATTTTCAGGACTTCTCAGTTGAAACTGAAATATTGAGTAGCATTGTGTTGGTTTCAACTAAAATGTCGTGAGAAATGGCTCAGGGTTAACAATATCTCTCAGAAAAGTTTACTAAAATGTAGAGGATMGAGACCCAAACAAGTATGAATCTACAGAAATTGTCACTGTCCTCTGGAAACCTTTGGTTTTAGTATAGAGTTTGTGTTCTAAAATTCTTTGTGTTTGAATTTTCTCATACTCTACTTGGCAATGTTTGCTGCTTAGGGAACAATCTAGCTGTTATGCACAGGATTTTCAGAATCACAATCCTCTCTTAATACTATTCATTGATACCAGTCCACACATTGATATTTGTTGAAGAATACGCTCTTTTAGTTTGTATTAACAAGAGTTATATGTGTTTTGTTTATAGGTAAGAACATGATAGATATGTTAATTGGGTTGTTTGACTGCTAAACTGTACTATTTGATCTGCTATTATATCATCTCATTTCTATGAGATGTTTACTCCTTATTTTCCTTCATATATTTATTAATTTTTTTTTCCTACAGTAAGTAGTATAAGTGCTATTAAGCTGAAAAATACAGATATGGAAGTTAGACACATAGTCTCTCAATATAAAAATAATTTTAAAATGTGTAGTCAAAACTGAGATGGACTATACGTAAAATTAGAGGTGAAGACCATTTCCTGCTGAAACTGGTTAGCTTTATTATTGATTTAATTCAGTTGAGTTTTGTACATGCCTCAAGCCTTGCTTAAGAAATGTGTTTCTGCGGGTGCCATTCTTACATCTACTTTTCTTTCTTGTGGAATCCACATCACCTAAGTCCAATGTTTTGGCCACTAACAAGAAACTTGAGAGACCATCAGTTCCATAAAGTAAGCACTAGGTCAAGGATAGTGTGTTAGCTGTGACATTTGTACTATCCATAGCCAGAAGGTACCACTTCCAGCAGAGAGCACTTTCATTTGAACACACTTGGAAGTCAGATCCCCAATAGGATCAGAATAGTTTTGTTACAGGTAAATGTCACTAACATTGACTTATAACAGCAGCTGATCTGATTGTTAGAGACTAATCTTGCAAGAATGCAAAGTTGGAGGAGTAGATGAATGTAGGGAGGAAGGGACCTATTTTCCAGAGTTCCTTCTTAGCTTTGATGAAAGCTTTTTTTTTTTTTTCTTACCATTCAAAGAACTCAAAATAGGAGATAGGCAAGTATCTACCATATTTCAAATAAATTTATCATCAATTATCTGGGAAACAAATCCGTCTGTCCCCCACAAGGCTTGTTGCTGATCCATCTTTTAAAGGAAGTGAGGCATACTTTCAGGGTACTGTGCACTTCAGTGCACCCTACATGCCTTGGGATGTGTTTAAAATGCCAACATCAGCAATATGCACAGCAATATGCATAGCTGAGTACTCCCTATAGAGTTAACCTATTTTATCCATCTCACAATGAGACATAAATGTCATCATCTAAAGATGTGTCCCAGAAGACGTAACCTTACACTCAAAGCRCTCACATGAGATCCTTATAAGCAGAATTTTCCGATAGTCTTTTGTTATGTCCAAAGTAGATATATGATTGGCCTGGCCTATTACTTTTATCCAGGGATCTCATCCTGCTAATGCTGATGAAACCTGCTCTGAACTTCTGTGAGTGACTTGGTCTGGCAGCCAGCACAATAGTAATGTCACAGTCAGCTGTGTGAATTTTCACAGATTATCACATTTTCTATCCTCTATTTTTTCTTTTGATAAGGAAAATATGACCTTGTACCACATTCCTTTGGCTTTATTAAAGGAAAGGCAAAGTCACATCTCTGTCCTGGCTATTCGGAGAAAACATTTTTGAGATCCCTATTTAGACTGGTATCTATAGGGGTTTTATATTTATACATTTTCCTTTATATTTATATATATTATACTGTATATATACACACATTATATATATATAGTATATATAGTATATATATATATACTATATATAATGTATATACTACTATATATACTATATACATATATATATACTATATATACTATATATATATATAGTATAGTATAGTATATATAGTATATATATATACTATACTATATATATATATACTATATATATAGTATATATATATACTATATATATATACTATATATACTATATATACTATATATACTATAGTATATATACTATATATACTATATATACTATATAGTATATATACTATATATATATTATTTATATTTATACATTTTATATTTATACATTTCATCCACTCCATTCAATCTTCTGAGATCTGGGATCCCAGTTCCACCTGGCTAGGAGTGAGCACTGAATCTGCACAACTCTGTCTTTCCAAGGCCTCACATGATATATTGCTTTCTGACAAAAAGYGTAACGACAGAACTCCACAATATGCAAGGCTGGCCCAGTGAGACATTTCATGTGCACTTTGCCCCGGGACTTGTAGCTTAAGTCAAATCTGTGACCAACAGCTTTAGAGTGCTACAAGCACAGTTCACATCCATTGGCAGCATCGCTGCAGAGACAAATGCCTGTGAAATCCACAGTCAACTTCCGAAAGACCCTTGTGCTATGGCAGAAGATGCCTCTCTTCTTTTGGAGTCTTCTAATAGACCTTGCTCTCTCTTCCCTGCTCTTCCATCACCCACATTGGGTCCTCTTTCTTCAGCTTCTGGATGCTGGCTTGGTTTATTGCCAGGTGTGATTTACAAAATCCCACAGCCTCTCTGTGGCTGACTCCCTTCTTGAAATGTAGGATAACCAGAATTTCAGCTGAGTGATTAACATTCCTGTTTTTCCTTCCCTSACCCAATATTTCACTGTCTAGCTGCATGCTAGTGACTCTCACAACGCAGAAGGACACATGGAGGTAGAAAACATAATGAGTTACTGTGGGGTAACTTGCCCATGCACTTATCCCTTATATCAAGGAAATGAGCCATAAGGGGAATGGGTAAAGCATAGGATTTTGTACAACTATGCATTACACCACTTTGTGTTTGTTTTATTGTATTTGAAACTTTTATTTAAAATATTAATTTCCATTTCCAGTTTTCAGGAAAAAAATATTTAAATGGGTTGCTTTTCTCCTTTGTCAATAGACTGCACACATATTTAAATGTTTGATCATTCTCTAAAACTTAATTTCTGAAGAAATCATAACTCCTGAGCCTGTGTGGGAGAAACATATATATACTTGAATTTGAAATTTTATATCCTGAGTTTGTAACAAAATTTTCTGAATTTCCAGCCAATCTCTAGTGATGTTGCAGTTCAATATGAGCTAAATTCTCAATAGATTCTTTAGCATGGGTTAAAAAGGAGATATGTTTGTAAGCAGCTTAGTGTTAGGTTTTCTTTTTTTTTTTTTTTCTCTGCATGGGCTTTCATTTGATTCTTATATTAAGAGTCTACAGCCTTCAAAATTGTTTTATTTCGGCAATTTGATATGCTAGGTCACCCTCTGTATCTCATTTAGGGGATGCCTCAGTTCTCCCAACAGTTCCCAGTTTTGATGTGTAGAAAATATATAGTATAGTAGTCCTCCACAACTATTCATGTCTTATAGAAATTTCTCATTCCAGGGAATAAACAAGGACCTGTTTGACTCAGGCTATAATCTGGAGCTGACGGACTTATTGGTGTAGAGGCTGCTCTACAGCTGAGCACAACTCTCATACTCTCTTGATCTATGACATCCTGTCCCTTTTCCTCTCCCATTTTCATTTACTCTGCCTGTCTTACATGGTATTTTTAAGCCTCCTCAAACTTATTCTATTGATGATTCTTCAAGCTCTGCACAACTGTTTCTGGCCCATTGGTAACTCCTTTTTCACAGCCTGGACTCTTTGATGAGTTACTAGAAGCTGTGAAACATAGGTCCTCCTCAGAGCACCCACTTTAGCCCAAAATTTGTTTTGTAATGCTTCCTATCTTCTCTTATTATTATTACAAGTGTGAGGTTTATAACTTAATCTCAGCAGAATAATACTATGCAATAGGAAGTATTTACTCACTGTTTTTGAGATAAACTTTTCCAGTTATTACCAGACGCCCTGTGAAAAATGCAGAGCTTTTCTGGGATGAGATTTGAAAAAATATTCATTTCTGCTTTAATTTCATTTCTGTTTAAATTCACAGTAATATTAATCCTGAACTACAGAGGTAAAGAGTTCATTATGAGTAGATAATGATTTTTGAAAGACAATACATCTTGTCTAAAATAAAGCTATCATTACATTTCAGAGAACAAATGTAAGTTATCATTGCATTTTTTATCTTTATGAAGGAATTCTGAAACTCGTCTTATGTTTTTACTATTTTTTGTGCTGTATTATTCATTATGAGATTATTTAGACACAGTCATTTCTTCAGATAATTGTTATGAGCTTTTTTACATACAAACTTTGAAAGGCTCTATAAGAATATAATTGTTAAGGCTGTGCATTTCTTCAGGAGTGATTAAATATAATTTTGTAACTATAAGCATACATTGCACAGAAAATTCAGAATAGACTAGCTCTCAGTGTGGTTGCTATGTTATTTTTCTTTTCATATTAATGTTGAATTTTATATATGAGAGAGAAACTGATTTCTAAAAGTTGAGAGAAAATCCTAATTCAGAATTTTCTGTAGATTTAGGATCTATCTTTTTCTAGGAAAATGTTACATATTTTAAGTAACATGTTATTAAATACTATTTTACTCTGGATGTAATTGAAGTTAACTTGAACCACAACTAGAGAATACATTTTTATTGCTATTCTCTTTTTTCAAAATTATATACATACATTTATATATCTGTAGATGGTATCAGATATATAGTAGTCTGCTTTGTATATTAAATTAATGATTTATAGGAGGGCATTGTCACATAGAGCTATCATGTCTATGTGAGAACTAGAAATCGGATGTTTAGTAAGTTGTGTTAATAAGAATAATTGTTGATAGGAATTGTTCTCTCCCTTATCACTTAGTTCCAAATTGTGCTTAGTCTGTTGGTACAAACTGGAAAGCTTATTGAAACCAGCAGAATTGCACTAGTATACTCTAACAAAGAATATAGCACTTTTACTTAATCTTTCTCTCTTTGAATGGATCTTGGAAGCAGATGTAACAGAACAAGAGGTATAATATGATCCCATAAAAGGTGAGCTACCTCACTACCATCATGCAGAATAAAATCTAACAGAAATAAATAGAAGGTTCACCTGAAAAAGAGCTAAGGAATCAGGCACTGAATCTGCAAGGATAAAATTACAAGATCAGTACTAGATCAGGATGCTGCTGATATACCATTATCAGAAAGCACTATATAGGCTAGAAGCATGCACTTCGTTCTGGAACCCAGGGACCTTCATTGCACCATGACTCCCAAGAAGTGTAGCCAATTGCTTTGTTGTTCAGCAGCTGCAGCCTACTGTCCTGCTAGCTGCAAGAGCCTGATCACATCTGACCTCCCACAAGCACTGGGATGACTTGAACCCAAGGACTACCGTTGTCCCAGTAGTTCAGAACTGCCTGACCAYGCCTGTGACTGCTTGTGGCCTCTTGTTCTCGCCCTCAATACCATAGAAATACTCATTTGAGTATTTCTATGAATTGAGAATACTCAATAGCATAGAAAACCCCTGTTGTTTTCTAAGACTGTTCATACCGTGTCTGTAGAGAAAACTCAAAAGTACAGTGAATTGTAGTTGTGCCAGATGCAATTCCCTCGGCACAACTAAGACACTATAAACCAAAAGAACCATGCAAACCAACCTACCTTGTCTGAAAAAGATATAACCCTCTAAGGCTGCAGAGAAACCTATATACAGACCTGCCACTCTTCATTGCATTTATTCTCCCTTAGATAAATAAAAACAGTTGGCAGTCTCCAAGATAGTCATCTTGGCATCTATGAGGAGAACTGAACTGTACAGCACATAAAGCCAGTGGCAGCTCAAATACCTTCAGCTGGTAAAGATCTTAAAAGAAAACCCAAACATCTGTATGTTTGTGCATGTAGCATGATCAAGGCTTAAGAGAAGATTAGGACACAAAGATAATGCAGGGGGTTCGTCATGTAGATAATGTTAACTAATTGAGGAGATTTAGTTGTTATACCTCATAAACTGAAAAATTATCCATTACCTTAAAAGAATATTATAACTTTTTACATTAAGAGCATTGATAAATGAAAGAGAACCCTAACAAGTTTTATCATTATTAATAATAAAAAATCCTCTAAATATTTTTGCAGCAAGTAACAAGTTATATAAAAAAAATTGTTATGTTGCCACTGCATGGCACTATTAAGACAGAATGATACAGGTTTTAAAGAATTTTAGAAAGGACTTTGAGGAATGGCCCCAGTAGATCCAAGGTAAAAGTTATCCCTGCATTCAGCAAAGAATTTTCCCTTTACATGAAGCATTTCCAGAATCCTTTTAAAAAAAAMCTGGCACAATAGAATTGCCCAGTTGCTTTTGGTACAGCCTAGGTATTGGTTATCACTTTGTTTTGTGCTTTTGTGTACAAAAMCAAGATTGTTCATTTTTAAAATGACTTGTGTAAATCTTGTCATTACCATGTAGAAAGGACCCGAAAAATTTTACAGTCTCAGTATAGATCTCACAAATATAAGAGTGACATTGCTATTGCCTATCCCCACCTACTCTGCCTATCTATGCATAAATCAGTTGTAGGACTAACCATGAGATTTGATGAGTCCATCATTATTTGAGTCTTTGTGAAAGAGAGATAGCCAGAGTATGGGAGGACCCCACCAAAAGCACATAAAAAGGTTCCTTCCTTCTGCTTTTGTGCTCCTCAATCTAGTATGTGACAACTGTGAAACTCTATTGTCACAGCACGTGGAAGATCTATGGCTATATACCTCTACAAATAGCAGAAGGGCAGTTTTGCCTGTATCTTTCCGCTGTCCTAGCCATGTGAGATTTCTGACAGCAGAGAAACGTCCAAGATATTCTCAGGTCTTGTCTTCTCAAAGAAATAAAATGGTGCCCAGGGAGCATGCCATGAGCATGCCTGTATCTCATCCAAACTTTGAATATGAAGGAAGAAAGAGATAACCCCCACATGGCCTCAAAATATCAAAAACTCCAAGCAGAAGAGGTATTGCTATATTTCTGCTTCCTTCTCACTCTTCTTTCAAGCCAAGAAGAGGAATAACTAAGGACCAGACTCACTGATGCCAGGAGTCCCTGTTATATCTGCAAACATTAGTGAAGACTGACACAAAGGGGGACTTTTTAATTTAACGCTGAAGACTACAAATTGAATTCTCAAACTTGAGATTTGCCAACCTGACTTGAGACTTGACAGTTCTTAATAGCCCAGTTACAAATTAATAATTTTTATCGGGCTGAGTGCATAACATTTTGATAAATTGTCCATTTGCCTGTCTGCTTTATCCAGCTATGCCTTGTTTCCTTTCTAAATCTAAAGACAATCTGTCCTTAGACTGAGTGTGATGGAAAAACCATTTAAAAACCCAGATATCCCAACATTTTTGCCTGTGTCGTTAGAAAAGCTATTGCTGACTCACTGACTACAAATAACATTATATGTATAGTTTTCTCCATCTTTCATTTTGTCTAGTCTTCCTCTCTATTTTTCCTGACATCACTGCAAATTCATAATTTTTGTATGTAGTATGTTTTTAAATTTGCTATATTTAACTTGCAAGTAGCTTTCATCGTTGGTCCTCAGCTTCTTTGGGGTGCTTCAGTTTGTTTCAGTTGTCCTAGAGCTGACTATATTTCAGTAGTGGAAGGGCTCTCCCCATGGATCTAATTTACAGAGATCTGTTTATGTTACAAGCACAATTTTACTCTGAACTGTGGCTTTTACCCTAATATTGCGGTCAAGTAGRGAACCAATATCGATATTTTATGTGTGGTCTTTTTAGACTTGGAGTCAGGTGCAAACATGGTCTGCTTCTAACTTCTCAAATAAAATTTGTGTCTCCTGTCTCCACCAATATCCTGATAAGGGTCTGCGCTAACTGTCTTAGGTTGCCCTGATTGTCAATGAGTTTTTCCAAATGATGATTCCTCTCATTCTAAGGTCAGAGAGATTATTTACCTACTGGGGATCTGTATTTCCCTCCACAGATGTGAAGGTAACCCTAAGTGAATACGCTAAATTAGTAATTTTATATCTGTCATCAACAACACATTAATGTTTTGCAGTGCCTTGCCAAAGCAAAGCTTTGTCTTATTGTTAAAAGATCTGTAATCTCTATTAGTAATGGGTCAGAAAAGCAAAACAAAGCCTAATTAAATATGTCCCCCCAAATCTGACAGCTGTATTACTCCTCATCCGGCCCAGAAGGCGGTTTGTATACTTGCCTCCTCTGTCTTTGCATTTCTCAGACTGCCTATCATCTTTTCACAAACACCTCTCAAGAAGCCTCTTCCTACTAATTACACTTTCTGTTCTAGGCCTGTGATGATTTGTTGTTCCCTTTGACACCTTTCCTGCTAATCATGGCTATATATCTGACTGCTGTGATAATGGGCATCCACCTCATCTGCATTAACATTGCAGTTTCAACTAAGAGGTGGAGATGGTATTCCTAAAAATAATGTGTATATTCCCCATACACATGGAAAGGGATCCAAAAGGTTCATATGGTGGACAGCAAAAGTTCTGTGTCTTGTATAATCCACTTCGTGCTATAATCTGTGCTAGATACAAGGAAGAAAGAATTGCCAAGGTATCTCCTATCTAACTCCCCTCACCCATTACAGGACTAACTAGATCTAAGTCATTCCTGACAGATAACACACTCCTGTCTTCCCTCTTACTTACTTTCTCTAGTCTCTCTAAGAAGTCTATTCCAGTGTTAAATTGTCCTTCCATGTCAAAATTTTTTGCTGACCTAAAATTCACCTCACTAAGGAGTAAATCCTTGCTTCCTGTTTTATTGCTAGTGAACACAGAAACTACCTGTTCTCTCCTTGTCAGTAAACTTTTTCTATTGTTGATCCTTATCTGTCTCTTCAAGTCTTCTCAGAATCATTCAGCCTTTTTTAAATTTTTATTTTATTGTTAAATCTTCCCTGAAAAGTCTTTGTCTTCCTTTCCAGATCACTAATGCTTTCTCCTCCTCATTGGACTTGGTGCAGTAGAAGTATGGTGTTGAAGATGGAACAAGGATTTTAGCTAAAGTCTCACCAGAACTGAGTAGTAGAACTACTTCATCTGCCTTATATGCAGTGCTTTTATTTATACTTCCCTGTATGATGTGTCTTTTTCTTTCTCATATTTTTTCCAAAGTTTTGTTGCCCCATATTCACCTTGCCCCATATTCACCTGGACCTAATATAAGGTCCAGATCCTTTTCTGAATAATGTGTGCAGAGAAATTTATTTCMTATGTTGTATTTGTGTGGTTCTTTATTCCTGTACAATACTATAATTGTAGCACTTCACGCTTTCTTTTACTGAATTAATTGATTTCCCCCCTCCCCAGACCATTTCTCTAATTTGTCATGATAATCCTGCACTCCAATATTTTGCAGTCTCTCTCAAGCTAGTACCATTTCCATATTTAATAAATTAATTCCATTCCATTATCTAGCTCATTAATAAGATTACTGAATAAGAAACACCGTGGTGGAACCAGTAGAGAGAGCTTCAATTTAGTTTAACAGTTAACCTTTAATAATTACTTCTTTTCAGTACCATCTTTGTGAGGGATGGGCACGCAGTGCAGTGTGGAGAGCGGAGGGGCATTTGACCTCCACGAGTTCCAGAGCATCCTGCCTTCTAGATCTGGGAAGCTCTGTACCATACAACAGGCAGTTTGCGCCAATAATTGCACCCCACTGACTTTACACTAAAGCCAGCTCTG
Organism: Nothoprocta perdicaria; assembly: GCF_003342845.1. Lineage (NCBI taxonomy): Eukaryota > Metazoa > Chordata > Aves > Tinamiformes > Tinamidae > Nothoprocta > Nothoprocta perdicaria. Next base: position 1,972,884 of record NW_020455621.1, read on the forward strand.
CCCAGGAACTAGTACTTACTTCAGCTAATCCTGTGTGTGTGCACACATGCCTTCTGTCACAGAACTCCCACTTTTCATCCCCAAAACCACAGGTGTCTCCTGAGTTAATAAACACAACAGCTTCTATAGATATCTAGCACTGGCATTGCATTCAGGCTAACGCGTCTGAGTGGGACCATCTCTCTTGACGATGTGCCAGCTTTATGGTGTTTCTCAAGCATGGCTCACAATGGACTAGGAAGCAGTCACAAGTGGAATGACTCACACTCATGAGCTATTTTCATCTGGCTTATATTGCTCTGCTAATAATGTTTTTCACCTGTATTCAGAAGTCTCTTTCAGAGAAAATGAGTTCTGCTAGTATGAAACTCCTGCTGCTTTTCCCACTTGCCAGTATGTCTTCCTAAGTCATTCACCTTCTCTTTTCCTCAGTTTCTCACCACAAAGATCAAATTCACAGAAGACCCATGTAAAACATTCTTAAATTATCTGCAAATGTGAGCATCTTCCCACTTGCAATTTCATTGTAGCTGTATTCCTACTTCTTATGGATGAAAATCTGCTTCTCCCCATCCTGAGCTACATACGGCATTTAATTGTCCAGTGTCCAGTGCCCTGCCTCCTATAGGTCTGTGAGTCCGGCTGGAGTCAGCTGATTTTGTAACCGCTTTGTAGCCCTTCCATCATGTTCTCCTTTCCTTTCTTTTGCTTAGCAGCAATGGAATTGACTTTAGCAAATGCAAGACAATGGGCAGTCTGTCCCTTTTTGGAGAGATGGGGCTGAAAACACAGTGAAAGAAGTCAAATGCTGCAATTGTGCCGGAGGCAGTAGAGGATTCTTCTTTTCTCCTAAACATTTTTCAAATAACATCATGAGGAAGTGTGTGTCCACAAAGGTACCTATGAACTCGCCCAAGTCAGACATTTGTCTCCATTAAGTCATGTGCAAAGATAAGGGCATTCCTGTAGTCAACAAGACGGCATATTGTATTTTAAAATGAAGGATTTGCAGGAATGGCAGCTCATTTGCATGCAAGCAATGTGAGTGTGGCAGAGGAGGTGTTGTAAATCACCAGAGCTACTTGACAGTGCCATTCTGTGAGCCTGGTTCAGAATTATTAATTAGAGCCAGCTGAGGATGGTTTGTTTGCATATCAGTTGAGCTAAGCCATGCTGGAATCCCTGTAAATAATAAAACAGTCTGATTAGGCCTAGTCATTAATTAAGAGTCTTCACTGTGAATAAACAGTGGAATCTTTCAGTTTGCTAGGGACCCCTATGACACAGTGATATATATGCAATCGCAAGAGCTCCTATAATGTAGTTTGACATCTTCATCTATTAAATTGAAGCTTTCTCCCCAGTGACGATGGGTTCAAATCCCACAGTGGATGATACATCTGCCTAATTTTGTTCCTTAAAATATATTGCTTTGGAGGTCTCAGATAATCAGGGTTGAGAACACACTAGGAAGCAAAAAGCGGGGGAAACTTGTTAAAACTCTTAACTGCAATGTTCCATCATCTGTATGGGTGGCTTTTTATTGGTATAACAATGTGGAGGATGATAAAAAGTCTGGTTTTATTATTATATGGATGTAAAAGTCAGCTATTATTTATTTGATGAAAAAGGTATACATTTAAAACCTAATTACGTTTGTCTCAGAGATTAGTGCTCAAACAGTTGTTTCTAGCACTAACGCCCACTGCACATCAGAGTGCAAACCTGCTTGGATGCCACCCTGTGCCACTTGCTCTGGGTGTCCCTGCTTGAGAAGGAGGGTTGGACTATATCATCTCTGGAGGTCCCTTCCAACCTTAACCATTCTGTGATTCTGTGATTCTGTGATTCTGTGATTCTGTGAAGGTAATTTTTATTGGTTCAGTGACAAGTCAGAGACCTTCTCCATTCCCATAAAAGTTACTGGCCTCATACCCCAAAATTCCCCCTCTGCAATCTTGCCTGCTCCCAGCCACAGCAGAGAAGGACATCATAACCTTATTTAGGAAGAGAGATGTAGCCATCACTTTGATGTTCTGATATTTAGACAATTTAAAGATGCTGAGATAATTACAACACTGCGAATGAGATTTGAATAGGTGGGAGACAGATGATGGCTCACTGAGATCAATCTATTGATCTCAAGATATTCTAAGCATTTAAGTGCCATGCAACAATTAAAGATAATTCTGAGTATGCACTAAATGGCTTCATTCCTACAAGTTCTCTTGTTTCTCTTATACACAATAGAGAACATCATTGATTCTTACAGTAGCTTTTAGGAAACCAATGCTCAGCAGAGTGAGGGCTGACACTGACAGTCTTGTGTATTGGTAAAAAATCTGCCACGTGTCAAGAGATCACTGAAGTTATTGTTGGGGCAAGCAGCGTTTTCTTGAAACCTTGGATTTGCGTGAATATGGTCAAATAGGGTAAAGGCCTGAATATTAAACTAATATAGAAATATAATTTTTTGTAGTGCTGTTTTATTTCATGCTAAGGACAGACAAAGAGACAGAATCCATAGTGATTCTGTTATGCCCATCCTCTGTGATGCACAGAGGATAGGAATGAGGAGGAGGTATGATGACTTATACACAGAATCCATTTTGGATGCCTGGAGTGGTCCTCCTAGATTGTCACTTTTATCTTCAAGAGAGACCCTAGCAGGTAATTGTTGGCAGCATTCCTGTGCTCTGCAGTGATTCCAGTGAAGTAGCATGGGAAAGGGGTATTATTATGCATGCTGAGAGACCTGGCTTGTGCAGAGATTTGTGGCAATATTCAGTATGCTGATGTCACCCAGCTGGCACAAGGGAACGGATTAGCCAATGTCTAGACACACTTGAGGCTTGCAGGGGAGCTGGCTACTTGCAAATGAGTCTGGAGAAGACTGAGAGAATGACAGTGGGCTGAAAGGTCCTGCCAGGGTCTATATGCTGCTTGCTGATGTGATTGAGGCAGGTAGAGAATTTTGTTGTGTCTTCTGTTTAGGATCCGTTTTAGTCTGTGTGGGAAGAGGAAATATTTCTCTTTTTTTTTTTCCGTCAAATTTTCCCATTACTACCTATGCCTCTACTGCCTGGAGATATGGCTGCCATAATTTTCCCTGATAACCTGCACTGGAATCCAGTGTTGCTTTTATCTGTGRTTTCAACAGCCTGAGGAATAGGCTGCCCCCAGTGATGATTAACTGGTCCCTTTGGGCTGGAGCTCCTTTGCTATAAAAGCAGGGAACTGCTGATGGAATAGGCAACCCTGAGCTGGGCATTTATCCTTCTTCTAGACCCTTGGGCCTGCAGCAGTCTTAAGTTATTAAGCCTTTGGCCATATCACAAACCATGTCCCTTTCTCTGACTTCTGCAGAATGAACAGCCAGAGAGATGTAGAGGATGGAGTTTATTTTATTGTCTCCTTGTCTTGCTTTGTCAGGTGGGATGATCTGTCCTTTTGTTTGTGCTTTGAAATATACTTTCCACTCAAAATAGGGAATGACCTCTAAAGAACCTTTTACAGAGCTAAAGAAATATGCAATTTAGGAAGCCTTTCCTTCCACATATAGCTCAGTTAAGGTATATTTCAGCTCTCATTAAAAGTGATGGAAAGCCTCCTAGGAACTAGTGGTGTGGAATCAGGCCTATTAATTATTATAGTTCCCACATTCTGGGGATACATACCAATGCTGTACAGTCATCACAAAATTGACCACCAACAGCATGAGAGTTCATGATAACTTTATTTGGTTGATGGAACAAAATGCCATTACAGACAAATTTCAAGGTAACTCTTGCACACTATGGCAGCAATTAGTGTTGGATCACTTCAGCTTGATCATCCTGCCTGTGCAATCAAGAGCTTCCACGGGCATCTCTGAATTTAGTGTTGTCAGAAAACTTGTGCAATTGCCTTGTACACTAGAGGTCTGCAGTTTGCTTTTCCTACACAGACAGGTCTTCCAAGAAAATAAAAAGGTGTCATTCACTATAATAACTGTAGCCAGGAATGGAGAGCAGAGGTGTGTGTCCTGTTCTGTGTAGCAGGTCACACACTTGGCACCCTAACAAAGAGAAAACATGCATTGCACTGCAGAAAGAACCACAAAAAAGTGTAGAATTTGTTTTGTTCCCTAGACCAGCTTCTCCTCCCCTTTCCAGCCCTGTCTTTTCTAATAGAAAAGATTTCTAGCCTCTCTGGCTGGGAGAATAGCTTTCCTAATGCAAATGATGCAGTTTTGTTGAATTCCCAGCCAAGCAGACAGGGAAAAAAAAAGGCCAGAGAGCCAGATCCAAAGTAAAGTAGTACAGAGACTTCCATTGACTTCAGTAGTCTTTGGATCAGACACTGAAAGAAGTTTTCACCTCCCTTATTCACCTTAAAGGAGGATACTTCTTTTGATTCCTAACAACCATTTAAACACATTTCTGTAAAAAACTGCAGAACGACATCCTAATTACATCCATCAAATGTGCCAGTCTAGTGTTGCTGGCACATCCTTTTAAATTGATATTGCAWGGGAAATTGTTCCTGGAAAACATGCTCATTCTAGCAGCAGTAGCAAGGGTCATTAAATACAAGCCAGGACATCTGGGTCTGGGGTTGTTTTTTCCTTGTTTGAAAAGAATCTGCAGAAGAAAATAAAATAAATAAATAAATAAATAAAAACCCAGTCCTTTAAAGTTCTACAGAAAAAGCAACCCAGGCCAGTGCAAAGCTTTCAGTTTTCTCTCTGCTGTAAAGTATTGGTGTATTGGATGATTTACTTCAGACCTATTAGCTTACATTTTCCTAAAATGAATCTCATTTTTTTTCCTGCTCATGTTTCTAATCTCCAGGCCCTTTTTTATTATTTATCTGTCCTCTCTCATGTCTGCCAATTTATTACTATTTGCAAATTTCATTAATGCATTTCATTTACTCTCTCTGCTATCACATAAAAGAGGATAATGAATTAGTCCCCAATTCTGTGGAGGGATAGGGTAAAGGAAAGGTCTGGTCCTAAAATGTTCTTACTTCTGTGCTTTAGGCATCTCCCTTCAGACTAACCTTTTCAAGCAACATTGTTCACTGCAGTCAAGATACCTCAGTACCTTTTCATCCACATGCCAGTATTCAACCATGAACCAACTGAATTAATTTTGAGAAGATGAGCTGCAGTCTGTTTAACTCCTACCTACTGTGGGCGTTAGTGCCTAAAACTTTAGATGTCCCAAATAGAAATGCAATCTGATGGACTGTGGGTAATTTAACACTCTGGCCACTTGAGTTGATTAGATACCACTTATCCTGAAAGCTGCCAGTATGCCTAACCTTTTTTTTTGCAGGTTCTAACGTGGCCTTTCAGGGCAATATTTCCTGCCCAAAGGTTTATTGCAGCTTAGGTTCCAGCAATAGAAACTTCTCCATTGCCAGTATTCACCAAGTGGTCCTGAAAGTTTCGGGATACTGCATGCTTTTGCTGTAGCAGTTGTGGCATAATCTAGTGGCTAGAGCATGCCCAGAAAAAGAGAAGGATATGGATTTCAGGCCAAAAGGTCCTGTGAGAGGCTGAACATTGTATTTTTCAGTTGGAAATATTTTTAGGAACTAAAATGATTTTAGCAACTCTAAATCAAAAAGCAAAGTTTCAAAATGGCTGGATGGAGACATTAAGACCAATACTATTTTTCTGACATTCCAAAGTAGTCAAGATTTGAGATCTGCATATTGATTCAGATAATGTTTTCTTGAGGGGGAGGGAATCTTATGAATTACTGAARGTTTTCCACCTCTTTTATTATGATTAGTTATTCCTTCTGTTTTGCTCAGTGTTTTAATACCCAAGAAAATACTTCAATCGAGCTCCCTTACATTTATGTCACAGTGCTTCAAAAACTGAGACATCTGTTTGTGTGAAAATCTATGTATATGATTGTGTTATCAAGTACGTATGTTTATGAGTAACTGTATGTCTGGAGCCAGTGGCCTCAGAAACAATAGGAAGACACAATTACATTTAGAAAAATACAGAAAACTTACTTTGAAGTCACAGTGAGGGGGAGATGCAATCTGTTTCATAGTACACTTGCAAAAATATTTATGTCATAATATAAATATCATAAAACACTGTGGTATAAATAAAAAAAAAATCTGCAAGAAAAAAAAAAAAGAGGAAAAAAAAGCCCAATGAATTAAACAAAACTCATTTTGTCAGTTAGTAGTAAAATAAGATGCACATTTTGGGAGCTGAAAAAAAGGAATTAAGCACATTTGGAAAATCCAACAGCAAGAAAMAATTATGGTCATTTTTCAGACAAGCTTCTCTGATCTTCTGAGATCTCTTGATTTTGCTAGTATGTGTGTACTTAGAAGTTATGCTTATGAAGGAATATAGGCTAGTATTTTGTGAACCAWAAGAGAACCCAGATGAACCTTGAAGAATCAGGAAGACCCAGTCTTTGGAGTGATATTTCAGATCACTGCCAGCAGCACTTCATGGTAATTGATGAAACGTTTCTGATGTGCCAGAAAGGGGAATCAGGTCTGCTGTTGGTGCAGAAGAATCAGAGGAAGCATTTGAAGAGACTCAACAGATAGCAGCTTTACCAGGGAGTTCCTGCTTTGCCACGGTGGTTTGGGAAGTTGAATCGGCAGCAGAAACCCTTCCTGAAATATTAGCAGAAAGTCTTCCTGGATTAGTTTATTTACCATAAGCTAAACTATTCACCATAAGGCTTCATTCAAGTTCATTCTTTTGATACAAGAAGACAAAAAGGAATCATCTAGGAAGCACCCAGCAGAGCAAACACCCTCCTTTGTTATCTTCATTGTCAACTTTCCATGTATGTGAGTGTCTATCAGAAAAATTGTTTCTTCAGGGACTTGCTCCCGTGGACTTTCAGCATCTGTCTCCTTTCAACTGCATCAGGGTCTGTACAAATGTATGACCTTGTGTCAGATGAGCAACCTGCACTATGAGTAGATGTAGAAGAAGACGATGACCTCTGAGTAGACTGCTATGAGAGACAGAAAGTCACTGATGAGACACAGCATCAGTGTACCAAGGAATTCATCTTTTGTGTAGTCTAGAATCATCATGAAAATGAGAACCTGTTTAACTGCAGAGATTTATGTTGCCCTTTCTGTGGTGTCATCTTGGATTACACACACTAGATATGAGGTATGCTCCATAGACCATATGCTTTTGACATAGGAGTGAGAGGCCTGCTGTGAGAGGCAGGCCTCTCTCTCCTAGGAGAAGATGCATCTCGCACAAAAGAAARGGGAAGAGTAGTGTTGAAATTTAGTGGAGAGTCCTATTTTTAGAGTGGTTAAATCTGAGTATAGAATTTGTTATCCTGCTGCTTATATCCCATTTGGGATAAGGTAGACTAATTAGGAAGAGATATGTTATTCCATGCATAAGGGGAAAATTAACACCTGTGACCAGGAAGTTTTAACATGTTTGGGAGAAAACCTATAGAATTTTCTCTGCCATAACAGGAATCAGTGGCTCTCTCAAGAAATGCCATGTATATCAAATTTCTTAGTTGACTTGTATTTCCATAATTCCCCCAGAGAAATCTACTTGTTTATGTAATGAGTTTACTTCCCAAGTGACTATCAGGTCTCCTGCAGGTGATCAGAACATTTTTGCATGACAAATACAAACAACTCCAGGGCTTTTCCAGAGACCCTTACTTGCCAAAGGTAAAATCTGCCCTCCTGAGTATGCATTAGATGAAATAAGAAGTCCGCTTACAGTCTAGTGCAACCAACAGTTTGATGTATCTTGGAAGACAGCCTTGGAATGCCCTTTTTTTTCCCTGATGCAATAATGCAATATTAGAAAAGGGCTTATCTGTATAATACAGAATCTTACTGGGCTTTTAGCAAACACTGTAACATTATAATAAATAAAAATGACAGGCAAGGTAAAAAGAAACCTTGGCTTTATCATGAAGGTCAGACAGTATCAATGATTTGTATTTAAGCAGAAATATGACTGCTTATATGGCTTGGGCCTGAGCCTATATAGTGATATGAACCTCCTGTTTTGATACTAGACTCATTCTGTCTTCAGTGAAGTTGAGACTAGCACCCTGCATGATGGCATCCATTTGTAGTAAGCAGTAATGAAGCTGGCAATAGTGGAGCTGAGAAGYACAAGCATTTTGAAAGTTAACAAAGTGTCCATGAATTCAGAAACCAGTTTGTCCCTAGTGCCTTAAAACCGAGTAAGAGGTTGAATGAGCTCCAGTCAGAAGCTCTATTGTCAAAACAAAACAAACATCTACCATTTTTGAGCTATGTTATTTTATTTTATTTTATTTTATTTTATTTTATTTTATTTTATTTTATTTTATTTTATTTTATATATTTATTTATTTTTGCGTGTGTATTAATTGCATAAGGCAAATTCTAACATAACAGTGGAAGAGGGAGAAAGAGAATTCTCAGGGTTCATGAGTCAGAACCTGATTAAATAAACTGTGGCTATGTTTGGAAGACTTAAGAATTGCTTAAGACCTTCAATTGAACAATCACCTGTGTACTGTATTATAGGCTATAAAATGCTTATCTTTCAACGAAAGAAGAGAGAGACATAGTGGCACAATTTCTTTCCAAATTGATGGCAAATAAAGCCTTTCTACTTCTACATAATGAATTTGATTACACAGGTTTAGCCTTTTACTCATAAACTTCATGATCACTGAGCAGCGAAAGAAAGAAAAGGATTTCTAAGGAGAAGTACAATTTTAAATATTCTGCCACTGAAAAACATTATGCATTTTAGACAGGCATCTAAAATGCTGTTTACACAATGTGTGATGCAGATATACATGTTTTACTGACTATTTAGCGTCACCGTAATCAACAATAAAGCATTGAAATTATGCTTCAGGGGCTGTAGGAAAGAAAAAGGTTTTCTGTCATTTTTATCAGCCTGATTTACATATCTACATAAATATTTGGAGTTTCTGCACACACATACAAAAAGGAAGGGGAACAGCTAATAAAAAAGGTGTAGTATTATTGAATATGACTAAGACCACCTCACCTGTATCACCTACTTTTTGTGTCAGATCCATTCTTTGCACTAGCAGTACAAATAGAGATAATGGGAGCTTTCCGTAGTAAGATTCAAAATAAGTACATTTACTACTAGACTTAATTTGATTTCAATGGCTTGTCCATGAAATAAACAAAGCATCATATGAAAAGAAAGTTTAATGAGTCACAGTGAATCAAGAAAATATATGATGTGCCAAAGAACTCTTTAATCTTAACAGACTCCTGTCTATACTTACTGCAACGTTGTCAGAAGTGCTGAGCTCCTCATGCTACTTTTTCAGTAACATTATGATGCAAACTTTTAACTGGAACAATCAATTTTGATTGCTGTTCCCCATTGCTTCATACTGGAGGGGAAGAAATGTGTTTTGGTGGTGAAAATTACTTTGCAATCTTTCCTTCTGCTTTGCAGGTGATCTGTGTCTCCTCACTTATTCAGTGAGGAAAAGRAGTTTTTCCTGTTTTGTTGGTTCAGGTGTAAATCCAGATTTCCCCAGAGCAATTAGAGAAAAAAAGAGAGTTTTTCCTGACTTGGTGAAGATAAATATTTTTCTCTTCTAAACCAGTCTTAGGTATTAATGTGACCTAAGTATTACTACCTAAGAATACTTAGGTATTCATATTTGGCTTAACTATAATAATACACTACAGTGCTCTTCTTAAAGTAAAATGAAACTGTTTTTCTCTTTCACCTCTGTACTATGTCACATCAATTTTCATAGTACTATTTTTTTTTATACAGTGGAGAAGTGTAATTCAAACTTACTCAGATTTCTGTCTTTGCTGTAAATTAATCTTGCCGATGCATGTCTGACACTTGAACCCGCCTGTATCTCCCAGTTTAGTAGCCTGCATGACATCAAAATGCTACTCATACTGTGTGCCGCTTTTTCTTACCTGGATTATGACGAAATAAAAAAGACCAGAGTAAAAATATAATACCAAAAAGACACTCTGGTGTTCTCATAGCTTGTTCTTACCCTCCTCCAGCTTAAAATCCCATCTGCAAGAGCTTTGTGCTGTCATGGGCTGTAAGGATGGATGACAAGAAAATCTGTTTGTCTTGCCTGAAATGACATTTTAAACCTCTAACCTTTTTTTTTTTTTTTTTTTTTTGATATGCATCCTGTTACTGATATAATGGGTCTGATTTTCCTCTCAGTTACCTAAATAAAAATCCAAATTTCCTCCTTGAAATTACACCAGTTTAAAGCAGAATCATGATCATTTTCAACCATGTTGCTAAGGTGACCAACTTTTCTTCAACATTTGTATTTTCAAGTATTAGATACCATGGGTTAGATGAAGAACAGAGACAATATTCCTGTGCTATCTGCATCCTCTTACAGTCAGGATTCTTGATCCCCAGGAACTTTATCAATATTTAAAAGGTCAGAGATAAAAATGTGCGAGTCTGGGTATGTCAGAAAACTTAGTTTAGACATAGTCAACTCTGAAGAAAAAAGAGTCTCCATTGCTCTGCTAGCCCAAAAGAGAACAGCAGTAAGCCTAATGAAGATGGCACCAATGTAGAAAAGTCCTTGGTCAGCACACTAAAGCTGAGATTACTCCCATATTCTCCCAGTAGAGGCTAAGGAGGGCACATGGTGGAGGGGGCAGGCTGCTGCACACTGATGCCACCACAGTCCTGGTTTATCATCAGAGCTATTGGTCTGTGTATCACCAGAGATGATGAAAGCTATTTTCAGGATACTATAGCTTGTGCTAGGGAAATGGGCATTAGCAGACAAGGACTGGGATAACGCAAAGGTTGCTTAAAATGATATTTGCACATATATAGCTTCTGAATGCCATTGAGGATTTCTTGGTACTATTTTTGACCCGTTTTTCACATTATTCTTAGAAGAGTTTTGTTCCAAGATGAGTATTTCTAGGAAATAAAGTGTAGGCCATTTAATGTAGACGTAGGTAATATACGCCTCTAGAAGAAAGGCACAGAATTTGTTGTAGGGCTGTGGGAAGAGAAGAGARAGATGTCAGTATTAACTGTCACTGGTATTTTTTCTTATCGTTAATGCAATCTCAGAGAAGTTTCCCTTATGGTAAGTCTTTCAAGAGGAAAAGCTACTTTGCTACTCCAGAGGGATTTAAAATTGCCATTTATTTGTACTCCCTTTTTATATAGATACAAATAACTTTGAAAGATGAGTCAAATGTCAGGAGTAACACTTGGATCTATGGCTCTGCATTAATCTTCAGATTGGCAATTTTTTTTTTCCTTTCTTCCTTYGAATTTTTTTCATCTGAAGGGTTATTCCTCCCCCCTTAGCTGTTTAAGTGGAAGATCAGTTACCCAGCTTCAACTTCTCTGCTGTAATCCCTCTATTTAAAGGTGAGATAATCAGCTTTTGTTTGGTTGACTTGGATCTAAGACAATTTCTGGACTAAAAACAAAGACGAGCCTACATAGAGAGAATACAGGGTCTCTACTTGCCTGCAGAGAAAGGAGGTGGCCTTTTATTCTCTTTCCAACAGCTGAAATTCTCATGCCCTGCAAACCCCAGTGGTATAACTTTGAGCACTACCCAGAGACAAATGTTCCTATTAGTAAGTGAATACCACTTGGACAGCAGGCTCAGAAAGGTGCCAAAATATCTGGCATGGGTGATGATCTCAAGAGAAAAAGAGAACAAACACTTTGTTCATCAAGGGATGGCACACAAGGTTATTTCTTGGGGAGCAGCTACCTTTCAGTTTCTGTTGACTGTTGCTTTTCTTTCAGGTTTCTATGCATGCACTTTGGTGGAAGTGCAAGATCCTTTCTCTTTCTTTTGCTTTCTTTTGGGAAGGGGAAGGAAAATATAATGCCAGGAACAGGAAAAAAAAAAAAAAAAAAAAAGAAAGAAAGAAAGAAAGAAACTAGACATAAAACTGTTGAGAACAAAGTGTTTTATACCCACAGAAGTTCTACAGTACACACAGGAGGAATACAAGCTAATTCTCCTGACTCTATTAAAATGTTTCCAGAGCATTGAGACATTTTCCCTGTGTGGTAAAAAGGACACCTCTCCTGTATCTCTTCTGTTTGGATCTTTCTTCTCTAGTTGCTCAAAGGAGCAGACAATGGGACTCTGARCCTGGGCCTTTCTCCAAAAGAAAACACAATCCTTCAGGAGTTACACTTCAGTATTTCAGTCTCATATCATGGCCCACAGGAAAAAAAATAGACAGGGTATCAGATAAAATTTCCTTAAGGCAAAGAGAGTCTTTTCAGGAAAAGTCAATGCAATGCTGAACTAACTGAAGATGAGCAGTTCTGTTATCTCCAGCAGATGTTTCACTCTGCAGTTCTATTTCATGCTTTTGATGCTTGAGGTTTTCAGCTCTATTTGGGAGTAAACACTAATACATCAGAATTTCAATAAGACAGTAATTTTCATTTTAGGGCTGGATTAGAAAGAAAGGTCTAAAGAGGAAAGCTTCTATTTCTCTAAAGAACTGCAGGATCTCAGGGAAGAAACAACTTTGTATCCCTGGCACAGGGCTCCTTGTTCTGGTGGCATGCAGTAGAACTTAGCAAACAACAAACATCCTGGCTCTCCATATCTATCAGCACCTGGAAAACCCTCTAATCTGTAGCGRCCAGTGACTAAGGGAAAACACATTTGTTATTACCAAAGAACAAGAAAATGTTGTTCAACGCTTGTTCATCAGTCAAATGATCAATCAAGATGAAATTAGTCAAAGATAGGAGAGYAACACTGGTCAGAGATGATGTTTCCTGTGAACTCCTATGGGAMAGAGACCACAATGGTCTCCTGGAAAATTATTCTGGTAGAAGATCCAGGTTCCCCAGTGTTCCTCCATCCTGATCTACGGACCCGCTGGCGGCCAGATGTGTGAGCACATGGAGGTAGCARGGAGGAATGTAGGAGGGGATTTCTCTGAAGGGATAGGTCAGAGGGCTGTGACCCCYGCAACCGCATCATTGCAATCATATGATTGCACTGTTGCAGATTCAAGCTTGGCAAATGCAAAGTTAAGGTTCCTATGGTAACAGTTTTCTCTACTGCAATTCATGCCCTGTATACTTATCATACACATTTAGCATCAAAGAAGAATATATTACATGACACAGTTAACAAAGAAAAAAAAATAGAAAATACTCCAACTGTGGAATGCAGCCAAGTTAAAAATTGCTAGAGAAACCTGATTTCTGTACTGCTTGACCTTTTCTATTTTAACTGTAAAACTTTATGGTTACATTTGTGCTTATTATACTCTGCTGCATCCCACAGAKGGTAAGGGCATTGTCCAAGCAGAAGAAATGTTCTGTTCCCTTGATATTGTCTACCTCCACAAAGTTAAGGTTCATTGCCATTTTCCACTGGTAGGCTTAGCTTTATTTGTAGTTTTGCTGGGACAGAAGTTAGTTGTTGATTAACTAGTGAAAACTTCAATGATACAATGTGAGTGCAGCCAAATGCTTTAGTCAATTTTTGAGCTCCCTAATCTCTCAAAAATGTAAGAAGAATCAGATGAACTTTTATTATTTTTGTCTTCTAGATTTGACAGAGAAATGCATTTTTCATCCATTCATGATACATGCAGGAATATGAACTCATCCCAAAAGTTTAGCTGTTCCAGCCTCCTGCTATCAACAATGTCTCACAACCAGTGCCTGGGGAAGAGTACAAGAGCAAGGCAAACATATAAAAAGAGGTTTCCCCAGAAGTTTCTCTCAGTCTCAAGCAAGCTTAGCTCAGAAACTTCTGACCCTTAGATTTTTTTTCCTAATCTGAGTCTGTCAAGTGATTGATTCATTTAATGCAAAATGGATCAGAAATGATAATGGGCTGAAAGCAACCCTGAAAGAAGTGTGTATCATTCTATGCATTTGCATGGAGTTACTGCAAGTACCTAGTTGTGCTGCTTGACTTAATTCTCACCTGATATCCCTGAAAATGCAAGCCTTTTCACAGAAGAACCTGTGCATGCAGAACTTGATGAGGATAAGTAAAAGAAGAATCCAGCAGATGTTCCAGGCTTTCCATCTCCATGCACTTGTGTCCTTGTTGCCAATTGTTCAACATCAATACAAACAATTGTCAGATCAGTTTGGTACTGTCCTACACCCATTAACTCCATATTTCAAATGGTGTGACCTGACATAACCCTGTCCATGTCAATTGATGAGGACAGATTTGTCATAACCTTGGCTTGGAGTAGTTTGATAGTAGTTTGATTACAGCCTGTAATTTCACAAAGCAAAAGGCTGTGCTGAATAGCACTCATGCTAGAATGCTGCTTATAGAATCATTGTGGTTGGAAAAAATCTTCAGGATAATTAAGTCCAAGTGATGGAAAAAAATATCCTAAAGAAAAAAAGAATCAGGTCCTCCTAAAAAATGCAAGGGAGTCAGTAATTTCACAAATTTCATTAACTTCAGCATTGTGTAAGTGTGAGGGAGTAGATTTTTATAGCTATTATAGTAGTTTTATGCTGTGTATGACTAGTTTCACTTTTATCAATAATTATTTCCCCTTCAGGAGTTTGCCTGGGCAGAATACCCAAAAAAAGTATGCAATACCTATCATGTTCTCTACCACCCCACAAGAAGCACAACACATAAGAGTGTATGTGACTCTGTAGATAACTCATATCAAAGCATACAAAGATCTATTTACCTGTTATTTATACACGGTTCCATTGAAAGTGAGATGCAGGCATTTCTTGCACAAGAGCTTTGCTGTTTAGACTGTGTGTCCACTTAGAAGTACAAAATACATAATCATGCTAACTACCACGTCCCAAAATGGCTGTTAAGCAAGCAAAAGACTTAGAAATACAGCCCGAGGTATCATCATACACTTTGTGAGCAGATTCTTAGTGCAGAGTTACGATCATTGTACGCAACAGTTATAGTGCAGTTTATTTGAAAGATACATTTTAAAACAACATCTCATTTAATGGGACCATAACATCTCTAAAGGAGAAATGTTAGAGCTATTTAATATCGAAGAAAGAGCATAGATGAGTACATGCTGATACAAAGGTTGTCTTTGCCCTAAGGCTCTCACAGGCTGAGGTTTGGAAAAGTTCACTTTTTAATTAAGGCAAAGATAAACATTTCTATATGTGACTGGTATGATTAGCCTTCAAAGATCAGCTACCTCCATGTAGTGACCATCATTAATGACCATCAGCTGGTCATTAATGACTGCAGCTTCTAACCTAAGAAAGAAACATTTTCTTCTTCCTCTCCTTACAAGCCCCCTTGATAAATCACACTATCTCAACTATCAGATCCTGCCCAATGATCTGGTGGTCATAAAGACAAGTGTACTCTGCATAACTTTTCTGACCGAAGAAAACATAGGAAAGTTACATAGCCTGGCTCCATCTCCTTTTCCATAGCAAGTCTAAAGAAGAAAGTACAGATCCCAGYAGTGGCCCCATGGAATTCAACTGGGTCTTTTCTTCTAATCATGTATTAAGCCATGAGAGGGGATCTCCTTTTATCCCATCCCCATTTAATTTCTTTAAGACTTATGTGAATAGCTTTTCAAATACTCATTTTATCAGCCAGCACGCCCTTAGCCTAATTCTCATTAACTCCTTCAAAGGATGCTAATGGATTTGTGAGATGTATTTTCTCTCTCCAAAATGATGTGTTTACCAATTCTATTTTCTATGATCTGTACCTATTTATCTGGTACAGAAATCAATTTTACTGGTCAGGAGTTTTTCGGCTGTATTCTTAAAACCATTTTTTTAATAGCATCACATTTTGCCACTTTCTATTTCACTGCTTTTAAGGCTGATTTCAAAAATTAGCGGTTTAGTAGTCTCATATCTTAGTTTCTTTATAATGCTTGATTGAATGCTACCTGCTCCTTCCTGCTCCTTGAGATTTGCTGTTTCTTTTTTTTTTTTTTTTTAATTGCTGTGAAGATCTCTTCTGTTGACACTTCAGTTTGGGACTGTTCTTCACACTTGGCCCTGTGAAGAACATTTCAGGTGTGGAAACTTCTGTAACCTCTTCTGAAGAGAACACTAATGCAAATCATTCATTTAGATCTCTTGCTATGGCCCTAGATTCCTGGAGTATCCCATTTTCACCATAATCWTCTCTCAGCCCATTGACTTTCCATCAGGCTTCCTCTTTCTGAGAAAGGTCTTATTAGTTGCTTTTATGACTTTAGAATGTTGCTCTTTAAAATCCTTCCCTAGTTTGCTTCATTAGAGATCTACATTCAACTTGGATGAGTTTAAGTTGTCTTTTATTTTCCTCATTTGGGTAGGTTTTCCACTTTCAAAGGAATACCGATTTTATTTTTAAAAGTCTCCTTTATTCCATTGCCGGTTCTACATTTTTATTATTTTTTTTAATAGGCATGATATACTGACTTTCGGATTTTAATAAAGCACACCCCAACATGCTTCCAAACCTTTGCCTAAAGCTTTTAGCTTTGTTACTTTTGTGCAATTTTCCTTTTGTTTTTCTTTTCTTTTTTTTTTTTTTTTATCTTGCATATGACCACAAGGACCTTTTTTGTGTGTTTTCTCCTGCTAGTCTCTATCTAAGTAGTTAAATATTTAGCATTTGATCCAGGACATGTACACTGATTCAGAGAAAATCAAAAATATCTTCTTCTTCTTTATTTCAGACTAGTTACTCCTAGAAGCAACTATTTATTGACTCCAGTAGAGCCAGGGTTTGTACCTCGGACTCCAAACACCTCAGTGCTAGTGGCAGTCATCTAAGGCTTGAATTTGCTTTGTGCTGCCCTTGGAAAGACACACTTTTCTGTGATTTTTGTCAACCTACCTATCTGGAAAAAAAAAGTCACCAACCTAAATATAAAACCAGACACAGGGGCAGCAGAATCTCTTACTATCTAGAAAACTGAAAAACTGACTGCTCATATTTTCTTCATCATCTACAATTACCTGTGATGGAGAACGACCAAAGCAAACCAAATTCTGAAAGTAGATATGTCCCCCTAATAATCCAATATGTTTAGCTGAATTCCAATGTTTATCTCCCAGATCCAGAAAAGGCTGCAAAGTTCRTAACAAGCTGTGCAGTAGCAAAGTGATATATAACCCGAACTGGCCCAATTTCATCTGGCTCATCCCATCTCTCCATTGTCTTGGGATAATGCCTCCAAATCTGTGGCCTGCCAGGACAAAGGAGATGACCAGGCAGTATGCCTGGCRGGAGGTCCTTGGTGTCAGCCCAGAGCCTGGGACAGGAGCCACATGGCTTCTCATCCCAACTGTGCGGCTGGCTGTATCAGCACATCCCTTYGGCTCCCCACAACGGCTCCCTTTTCTGTGTGCCTGACCACCAGGCCTGGACTGGGAGGTTGAGCTCTGGGTGTATCTCCAGACAGTTCAGTTCAGATTCAGATGCAAGTAAGACTGAATTTAAGTGCCCCAAGGACAACCATTCACCTTGAAGCTTCACAGCCTGACCAAACAGCTACCATAGCATTCTTGCCAGCAGCCAGGGAAGGATCATTTCACAAAATACCAAAGACTGCTTCCTCCTGTGTGGCCTCCATGGGTCACTTTGAACCCTGATTGCTTCTCAGTAGCAATACTCCCACTGCAGGAACTAGAGCTGTGCGTTACCACTCATCCCTCAAGTTATTTCAATGTACAACAAGGGTGCAATCTGTCATGCTCTTCTATACTCCTTGCCTTAAAGACAGACAGCTGTTCTTCTCTTCTATATTCCTTGTCTCAAAGACAGACAGCTGCACTTTCCTATGCCTCAGAGACCCCGATTTCATACATTTTTAAGGTCAGAACAGAGCAACATGTTCACCCACCATTCCAAGAATTATCCTTCAAAAACCGGGCGCAGATGTGACCCTGGCATGGGAGCTTATTTTCAGTCATTTTTCATAGCTGCTTCTCTGCCTCTGTTCGACTGAGGTGAGAAATTATCAAGTCAAAGCTGCTTTTCATTTCTGTCTTATCTTATTAAAGCATTTGTCTTTTGGGGTGACAGCAAAGGTAACCCCAGTTCTTGTACTTATGAAGGTGAAGGGATTTAAGAAACTATTGTCTGATTTGAAGAATAATTTAGGCCACTTTACAAAAATCATCATTGTGATGGAAAATCTTCTCATTTTCATGCCTTTTTCTAATAATTTACTTTAAAAACATTATGCCTGTATTATTTTCAGCTATCAGAATCAATCAGCAAGGTATAGGCTAAACTCTGATATAGGGAAATGGCAGTAAATGGAGAAAATGGGCATATATTACATCAATAGTGAGTCCAAGAAAGGATTGCAGTGATAAGAGGAGATGAACCAAATAATTTATTTCATTTTATCTTCTCCTGGTAATAAAATAAAAAGATAACAAGTAGTAAACAATTGTTTATTAAAAAAAAAAGAAAAAAAGAATGAGTTATTTGTATGTGTTGCCCTTCTGTCCTCATAGAAAGTTCTCATCAGTAAAGTGATGAGTTCACACTTGAGTTCACACTATTTCTTCCAATGGACATTTGACTGTATCTGTGACATATGAACAGAGAAGCAATTCAATTTCTAAAGTGTAACTGTCTCTATCATAAAAAAAAAAAAAAAAGCATGCTGTACGCAAGTAGTCTCATTTAAAGCAATTGAACTGTCTTAATGACCGAAGGTCCTCTGGATCTGCAAAAAACAGTGTCAGTAGATAGGTCACAGAGTGAACTAACATGAGTAACCTGCAAGTCACTCTGTTCTTGAAAGCTCAGCTATGGCTGTTCTTGCACTTCTGCCTTGATTTTTTTTATTATTTCTGTTCACAGAGAACATCCACAACCAATGGTCTCCACCAGACAAACTGTATGAATCCTACCCAACATTTTAAAGAGAGAGGGTTGGTACATTTCTATTTGTGCAGGCATGTTCATGAAGGCAGAGGCATGATTTCAGCAGATAGAGATATCAGCAACATCACAAGAAAACACCATGAATTCAGCATAAACTGGTGAAATATGTGCAGAATCACTGAGTACTTGCGGAGACAGCTCAGCATGTGCTGAGCTGCCCACACTGTGGAGCATCGTTTCTAATGGTACCCAGACTAACCACACTCGAAGTGCCTTTGCCCTTGTTGCAATGACTCTCCTGACTACAGCATAGGTGCTTTTTACAGCTAGACACATTAGTGTGTTGAGACTTTTGTGCAGCTCTAGTGACATGAAGCAAAGTAAATAAATATTAGCCAGCCAGCTGAAATGGGTTGTAATGGCTACTAATTATGAAAGTCAAATAAAATAACTGGTGTTTGAATGAGTGATGTTTAATTTCTATAACTCAAAGAGCATCCATTTGCTACAGCATTCACATCTTGGTTGCTGTCACATGGCTAAATTCACTTTATTATACACAAATTCCTCTCTATGTCTGCCATAGATTAGAAACAAGGACTTTTAAGAAAGTTTAACCCTATAATACAGACTTGAGGAGAGATTCTGTTTGCGTATTTTCCTATTTCTGGTGTTTGAGAGCTGAATTCCCTTCTATAGAATGTTTTATGAAGAAGGAGTAAATGTTACCACCAGAATAATAATAAAATATTTCAATGAAATTACAACAGTTATAAGCTGTGTCATGGATCTTGTGGAAATAATTGATTTAAAGCACTGAAATCGTCAGCAACCGAAATTGTGCAGTTATTTTGCAGACCTGAATTTCCTGCTGAGAAACAATTTACATCAACAAACTAATTATTTTTCAGAGTTGTTAACAAGCTGATCTATTAATTTATGTATGCATTTAAAAATTACTAAATAGAAATGTGTTCAATGAGTAAATACTGATCTGACTTATAGGGAGTAAATTGTTACTCACTCAGATAAAAACTCCTGCACTRTTTAAGAAACTTAAACCTAGACACTGCAGTTCAATCATAGTTGGACATCAATAGCTAGAACATGGAGTGTTGTCCCATCTATGCCATCCACATCAGTATAAATTCATTGACTCATTGACTCATGACCAGATTAACCACACTGTGACTTAGACAATTAATGACACGTTATTTTGCATGTCATTACTTTTAGATCATACTGACCAGAGAGTGAAATATGTGTAGAAATTGTTAATATTAAGCCACATCTGAGTAACATTCAACCATAGTTTTTTGGAAGGTTTGCTCTTGAGATGACTATCATTGACAAACTCTTTCCATAGATTGCATGAAGTATTCAGAAGGTATTATTCAGAAATATTACATATTTCCCAGGAGCTGAGAGCAAAGTGTTTTGTAAAGCACAGACACTTGAAAAATTTGGGTTCAGCCCAGAGCTATATCATGCAGGTTATTCGGTGACTTTAGCAAATCAGGAAATGTTTCCACACTTCACTTCCTTGTAATCTTTCTGCTTTGGGTTCTTACTTGGGTTTTTCAAACCATATTTTGGAGGCTCAGGGAGATCCACAGATTGTAGTGAATAATGGCTAAGGGAAAGCAAGCAAAGGACTAAAAGGGATAGTTTTTCAAGAGATATTTTACAAGGGCCTCAAATAGTGAAAGGTTAAAAATCTACAATTTAAATTTCCTGCTTTTCCAGATAAGCTGTCTTTGACTAGGTGTAGGTATAGCTCATTGCACAGTGGAGCCATTAAACAAGAATGCAATATACCATTGATAATGGCATAATAGGTAAGACGGTATCTCCCCCCTGCTGTTCAATGGGGCCTCTAGTACATGTCTCACGAACTGAAGACTTTGAGAGGACATATTTCTGTCCATACATTATTGGCAGTTACARAGTGAGTAACTTATTTTTGATGTTATTCTGTTTTTTCCACGTTCACGGTAAACGTGATCAAGTTTCTTGCAAGGTCAGGAGCCTGCTGAAGACCTCAAAATCCAAGGAACAGGTAGATACAAAAAATCTCTGTTTTTCACTGCTTAGATAATGCCTGTGAACCTGGCTCACACATTAATGCACCTTAGCAGCATACAGCTTCTCAGCAATGTGACACATCTTAGCAACAGAAGGTTGCTCTAAAACCTTGTTTTAGCTCTATATGAATGTGAATTTCATCCTCATGCACATAAACAGTAGAAAAGACTTCATGTTGAGAACTAGTTTAAAAACTGGAGAATGCGCCTTCAAAGTCTGAGCCATTAAAAGGAGACACATGACCTTAAAACTTAGCCAATTTTGAGAAAGTATCTTTCCATTAAGTGAACAGTTGGATGAATGCAGAAAAATATAATTATTTTTCTTGGAGATGGACTTATAACTACTGATATTTTCATGCTAGCATTATCTTCATGTAAATGTGACATGTTTTATGATGTACCATGGTTTTATATGCACATTTCACTCTTGTTATTCCTTGAAAATAATTCAAAAAAAAAAAAAAAAAAGCAAATACAGAGTAAAAATGTGGAGTGCTATACTGGATTTACCTGAAATCCTAGCAATAATGTATCAGGAGTTTTACAAAATAATAAAGAAAAGCCTTAAAATGTAAACCTGTACTCAGCAAAGTCACTGACTGAATGTTATAAACTGATGAAAGCAGAACATGGAACTTGCATCCAATCATTTATCGGCAGGCTTACATCTTTTGGGCAAATGCAAAGCTTTCAAACACCATAAAAAATGAAAGTATAATGACCTCAGCATGCAAAATAAAACCTTAGCATAAGATAAAATATATTCCAAAGACTGCAATTAATTGAAAAGTAGAATAAATCACTGTACAAATAATTTATATGCTTTAAATATCATAAAAAGGGCTATTAACAAGCAAGCAGGAAACTGGCAGCTTGACAATTTTATGGTACTTAAGAGGATTGCAGTAGTGTGATTTTAACTTCCCTTCAGACAATTACAAACTTTCTTTTGATTTTAGTTGAGGTTAATTGAAGTATCAATAATTTTTCATTTGAAAAAAAAATATTTTTCTTCTGCTATACAAAAGAAATCAGAAAGTCTCAGGGGTCCAGATATACTGACATTTGTCCTGGCCTAAGTATGCTTCACTTATATAAAATTAGCAGAATAATTTGATGTCATTAAGCATGCATTGTTGAATAACTCTTGCATTGCAGAATTCCATTTATTTTTTGTGGCTGTTTAATACTTATTTTATTTTCTAATCAATAAAATGTGTGTAAAAAATATTCATATTCTTGCTGGGTGGCTTGAGTCTCTAATGCTAACAAAACGGGTAGGTGATTTAGGAAAAGCCACAGCACCTTTTTGCATTATTAATATATCAAATCTTGTCTTTACAAAGAGTAAAACGTGATCTTTTAGTCTTTAAAGGTAATCCTGTGGCAGGTTTTAGTTCTGTAAGACAAGGCAGGAGTGTGGAGAGGAATGGTAGGTATTCTGAGCTACTCTCTGAAACAGAATAGGCAAGGAAGAATTATTCAGTATCATCTAGAAGACCATTATCTTTTCAGGCTTCCTTCTATGACTGCTCCATAATCCATTCCTGCAATCYATCTACTTTCTTCTTCAAGCTCTGCTAATGATTAAAGGCCACACAGATGAATCCCCTAAATGAAGGATATTTTAGTTCCCTAAACACTACAAACTGATAATTTGCTATGTGGGCAAACCTTTTGGACATGTGAAAGCAAGATTTTAGGGTGAATTCTAGAGGCTTGTCTGGGAGGCATGAACTGCTTCCTCACCACCAGAGAGCTGACACCTTCATTTGACCTAAACACTGCACTAGGTTTTAGGAGATACTGAGGCTGGTGCAGGATGACACTTAGGGAAAAGCAGAAAATTGTGAGGAGACAAGAGTGGGCAGTGTTTCCAGATGAACTTTAGTTTCTGTTTCTGTGAGGCCATGTAAGCAGGAGGGAGACAATCAATAAGCAAGAGGACAGCAGATCTGGGGAAAGACAAGGTACTTCATGATTTTTTGATGTCTCCTGTATTGACTTAAATTTAGCCCCAAAGACCACATGCTGCTGTGGGGTGATTAATATACTGCGCTTGCTGCTCGTGTGTATCATACACATGGCTCTTTCCCAGCAAGGGCCCTGGGTGGAGGTCTATGAACCAGGTGGAGGGAGCCAGTGCTGAGATGCTGTGGTATGCCAACAGATGGTCCAGATGAGCATCTTTTGACAGAGATTGTTCCCCAGAGGCTATTTCTGGCCTCTTTAGGCCTTTTATGTTGCTGGAGGGCAGTGCAGCTACAATATAATAGAGAATTAGGCCTGTTAGTTTTGAATGAGGAAGGTGTTTCTGGTGTATGTGAGGCAAGTGCAAGTAAGCTATTTCAGCATTAGAATGATAATTGTCTTGCAATTTGAGTAATTACCATGTGTGGTAGTATACATTCACTGTGACAGTGTTTCCTGATATATCCCTCAGTGTGCAGCTGTGTCACGGAGCAGCAAGACATTGCCTGTTTCATGTACTCTTTAAAGCTTATGCATAAAGGTAAGCACAGTCTTCAATTCCTTGCTGAGCAGGGAAGAGATTAGTTACACCCTTAACTCCAGAGTCGGTTCCACCAAGATATATTCTTATTTCTTGGGAGCTACCTAGTGCCTTAATGCATTGCAGTCCCTCTATGCAGAAAGACTTCACTGCACAACTTCCTTCTTTTCCAAAAGTATTAATAAAATAAAGAGTAACTATCTTAAGTGACAGTTGTCGGAAAAAATATAGCTCCAGATGCCCATAGATATTTAGGCATCAAATTTCCATTGAAACTGTCTAGTTAAAAATCATTCCTTCGATTGGATACCTTGTGCCTAGCCTTTGTTTTTTATCAATATATCACAATTTCAAGAAATCTTTACCAGTCTGAGTAGTTAATTATGACTATCCATGTCAGTCAGGCATGATTGGATTGAATTAAAATTTTTAAATGTAAACTGCTCTATTTTCCATAATCTTAAGACTTTTTTTCTGAAATAATTGCTTATAAATAGAACCAAGCAACAGAACTCTGAACTGTCTCTGTGTCCTCCTCACCCTGGTAAGTAAACGGTGTCTCTTGTATTAGAGGAATGAACCATTTAGTGATGTTTTAACTCCAGAGTTTAGAGAAGAGCCTGAAGCTGAATAAGACAAATTGGTTAATCTACAGATGAAGCAAAAGGGACCTTCTCCAGGCTGGGGAGCCACAAGAGGGCGTTTATGAACATGGGTCTGGAGCCCGTTATTGCTCACAGTTCATTAATGGGCCTTGCAGGCAGGTTGAGCACCACGGTGCTCTGCCGTGGTTATGCTGCTAGTTACAGGCTGTAAGASAGCTTTTGGCATTTATTGGTGCCCTGTGACACCTAAATTATCATAAGGTCGGAGAATTCATTGAACCCGAGCAACACTTAAGCACTTTTAGACTCATTTGTGGCTATTCAGACCAAACAAGTTTTTCTAAGGGGAATGATTGGCTCTGAGTAAAACATTAATGCAAAGAGCGCTAAAAAAGATGCAACACTCTTTTAATAAGATGTCTTATTGCCATATCAGTGGCAGGGAGGAGGTTATTCCAAACGAGCATCTTGCTGTGCCCATTAAAGCAGTCCCTGGGATGCCACTAGAAAACAATCAACAAGGAGATACCCACGCAATACTTTTTTCTACTGGCTTTCACCTCTTTATGCTAGCATGGGTATCTTAAAGGTCCCAGAGCACTAGGCACCAACAACCACCTACATTTTTAATATCATTAGTGAAACATGATGCCATGTTGTTAATAAGTTTTCTTGCTTACTCTGTGTCAACTGCTGCTTTTGCTATTCTGGTAGCAGTGGGAAGTCAGTAGGAAAAAACTAGTGTAGATGAAACCCAAGAAACATAGCTCATCTACGTCTGGAAGGTCATGGTGAAGCCTGGGCTGTTTTACAGAAATCCTTCCTAGGTGGCAGGAGAAGTGTCTTGACCCCATTCCTGGGAGAAGGCAGGATTCCTGCTTTGGCATTTCTGTGCTGGGGCAGAGGGGAGGGGAGGAGGAGGAGGAGGGAAGGACTCCAAGGTTACAAGCAGCAGAGGTTGAGATCTCTTTCTTCTGAGTCAAGGGACAACAGCTGTCACTGCGAAGGTGGAGATATGTAAATGGCAGGCTGGAATCACTCTCTTCCCAGAGTAACAGCAGCTGAGTCAAAACAAGCACAGCCAGAAACATGAAGCCCTTCAACCCCCCCACCACACACACGCGCACTCACTCACATATATACACACATCATAATTCATGGTACATCAAAGCAGTGATTACCACAGCTTCCTGGCTGTCTATTTCTGTTTATTTATGGTGCATTACACATTTTAATGCTATTCTCATACAGCAGCTCAGCTGTCACTGTTCTCTATTTGGGTGGGAAAATAAAACCCAAACAACAAATGGTTGCAATGTACAGTATGTTGTTCCCTCTGGGAAAAAAGGACAAATGAATGTTCAACACCTTTCAGGGACCTGCAGTTTAGGGTTATTAATAACATGATTGCCTCTTCCCTTCTCCCATTTCAGCTTATTTCATCTGCAACAGGCTTGAGTGTGGGTGAAGGTCCAGAGCAGCTCCCAAAGTGACCTTTGAAGTTTGGCTGGCCTCACAGGACTTCTTACATCATCCTTCATCTTTGTGATCATGTCCTTCCCTGGGCTGTTTCAAGGCAAGTGAAGAAAGAGGGCAGGGGGAGGGTAAAGGTTTGACATCAACCTTGGGAGAACCACCAAACTCATGTCTTGTTTGAAGCTGTTTTTGAGCTGATGGTAAGAGATCAGCTATTAAAAACATGGTTCATGGTGAGATCACCATCCATTCCTACTTCCCCTTGCAGAACAAAAGGTTAGAATGTAGAACTTTATTAATTTGTCTAAGGAAATGACAGTCAGCTCAGACCAAGTTAAGCATAYGAGATTTATTTCTCCTTGCCATCAACCTTACCATCACTCCCCCTTGAAGCCTGACTTCTCATTACCATTACTCTCCTTGCAAAATGCAAGTCATTTTGTTTATGCCATGTGAAAAATATATAATCTCCTTAAGTGCGTCAACAGTATCAACATAAAACAAATAATACTGAACAGGCAGCAAAAACAGAAGCCATTGTGCTGGAGGTCCCTGCTGTGAGTGACACGCAGACTGCTGCTGTGCATCTCCTGCTGTCCCCTGGCGGGTACGAGTGACACATTTAAAAGGCTCTTTTTTGGATCCCTTAATATTGCAGCCACCCTGCAGATCAGCACCATGCTCTAGTCAGAGCTGCTGCCACAAGGTGTTCTTTTACACAGGCAGGGATAGTGCGCACGAAGCCTGCCRTGTGCACAGGCAGCTTCCCAGGGGCTTGTGCCACAGGGCGGGCCCAGAGGATGGCGAGAGACAAAAATACGGCATCTATTCCCTTCACCGACGCTTTTCCAATGGGAACCTTTTTCAGGCTATTACAGGACATTTGTGCTTTTCTACTCATGGAGTTGTTGAATTTAAATTTGTAAGACAGTGAGTAGAAGAAGAAGGTGGGTAGAAGCAATAGGAGGCAGGTGCAGGCAAAATTGCCCTTGAGGAGGAAGAGACGGGAGCCCAAATGTGAAGGGGCAAGAGGCTGCCAGCACTGCAGTGGTCTGAGGTGCCAGCCTGTCTTCCTGCCAAGCCCACACTGTTCCTGCAGCAGGGAGCCCAGCAGATGCCATCCCCTCTGAGGGAACGACCTCCTGAGGAGGCGTCAGGGGAAAAAGACGCAGGTCTCCATCTCCCACCATCCCTTCTGGGGAGCTCCAGCCTTGGGGGCAGAAATGTTTTGTTTCCCTGCCTCTCTACAGATCACAGTTTCATAGTCAGTATGTGCTGGCTGAGGAGGGAGATGGTAATAGAGTCCATACGCTGGGGGTTTGTTTGGGAAAAGAAACACTCCTGCTATGCAGATCATTTGTAAAATGGGGTATTTTTAATCTGCCAGCTCAGAGCACGTGGGCAGCAGTGGCAGTGTGGGGAGCAATGTGGTAAGAGCTCCAGAAAACTGTGAGGCAGCTAGGTCAGTGATGTGGGACCTCAGCAACAGAAATAAAGGTCTAGGTCATAGGATTGTTTAGGTAAGGGATTATAACAGTTCCAAAAGAGATGTTGCTCCTGCTGGCTTCATAATTTAGTTGCAGATAGACAGTTTGGGGAATTAATATCATCAGATTTTTTTTTTTTTTTTTTTTTTTTTTTTTTTTTTTTGCCATAAGATCTGGGGCTACAGTTTTAATATCAGCAAAGAGTTCGGTGCTGAGTTTGCTGTGTCTGTGGTTTTGCAACTGACCTGCTGTAACTTAACAAACAGAGAAATAAAAAACATTTTTGGTGGCTCCTTTGTCATTCAAGGTTTTGCCATTGCTGCAAATCAAATAATAAAAATGTTCACTCTGCCTTACCATGTATTCAGGTTAAAGTTGAGAGGTAAAAAGGATTGCTTTTTTTTTGGGGGGGTCCTATATTGAAGGGTTAAGAAATATTGTTCAGATCACAGAAAATTATTTGGAGTTTCTCAGCAGGGTAATTCAGAATAAACTGTTCAACCCTAAATGAAATGCACAYTTCATTCTCCTGTGTTTAGTTCTCTTGCTGAAACTTGTTTCCTTCTAGTTTA
Source organism: Nothoprocta perdicaria (assembly GCF_003342845.1). Classification (NCBI taxonomy): domain Eukaryota; kingdom Metazoa; phylum Chordata; class Aves; order Tinamiformes; family Tinamidae; genus Nothoprocta; species Nothoprocta perdicaria. The sequence continues at coordinate 2,000,474 of NW_020455621.1, forward strand.
GGCCACTTTTAAAATGAAAAATGTCACTGTAAAACAAAAGGTCAAGAAGTTTCATTTGGAAAATGTCAAAATAAAACATTTTTGCAGGTCTTTTTGAAGTAATATTTTATTAGAGAGTGTTGGAACAAAAAGTTTCAAACTTTCTAAGATTTTCTGTGTTCCTCCTTTTTGACAGAAAGACCACTTTGGGAGAATTGCATCTCCTAAGAAAGTTTCTAATCCTAAGTAGATTGTAAAACAAAAGGGAAGCAGAAGAAAAAAAWTAGAGGATCAGACCATTTTAGCTCAGCTAAGCTATAGTCTTTCTCGCCACATGAATGAACCCCCTGAGAGCAAGAAATAGGGATTAGGTGTCCTTGGTGACAATGTTCTTTTTTGGAGAAGGAAGATAGTTCTCAAGAAGAAATGGGGATATGCGGGAAGTAGAATACACGAGGATAGACATATTGCTTTGCAGAGGGATGCTGAAATGTGCAGAAAAGTGCTGGATCTGGAAATATTTCTGTCCTTTATCCCCATGACTGATTACATAGCCTTTGCAAGCTGCCAATAATTGTGTAGGCAGTTGCACTTCTGTCACAGGAAAGGTGTTTTCATTTTAGTAGAGATTTGTTTGCTCTGTCAAGACCCTACAGCATGATACTAGCAACCTCTCAAATCTGGGCTTGCTACTTTACCATAAACAATGAAGTAATCTTGAAGTCTTGACTTGACTATCCATATTCCTCACTCTGTTCATGAAATGTTTTGCTGTTTACAGCAGAAAAAAAAATGTGTATGAACATTATCCTGTAGCCAAGGTTTTACAGTGACTCACAGCAAGGAAAATTTAGGATTAGGGGTAATATTTGATTTTCTGCTATTGAGTCCTTCCTTCTCCCCCTGCTATGTCCCCGCCTGACACATAACCAGCGGTGATTAAATCAATGGGAATTAATCATATCCTGTGAAAGAAAAGCGGTTTGCCTTTTCTGTGTGATGGAATAATATAATCAACTTCAGAATTCATTTGTGATTGCTCTTGTCACAGGCTTTTGGCCAAATTAATCACTATTACATGCAGGCAAATCCGGAACCGTTCCCTTAACTTCGCCTTTCAGCTCAGAAGGTGCATGCAATGAATTCCTTGTACGTGGCGTGTATCACAAACAAAACTGGGGAAAAGTCATGGGAATTTCTTCTTAGACTATTAAAAATTTCTCACTGACCTGGAAAACTGAGCAAGGACTATGTTTTCCACAATCCAAGGAATTCCACACATCTAGGGGAAAAAAAGAAACTTCAGAACAGTAAGAAATATTTTTCAAATTTTCCTGCAATTCAACAGTTGCAGTAATGTAAGAAAACACCCACTCTGTCCCGCCAAGAGGTACTTTCTTTCAACAAAACTGATGATTTCAAAAAATAAGAGGGGGGGGGGCAAAAAAAAGCAAACGCATGGAAACAGGAAATCCGATCTTTTTGGKTTTTTTTTGCCAACAACCAATACTTCAACCAACAGCATAATCAAGATGCCCCTTGGCCAATCTAAAACATAACTGGGAAGTACCCAGACAGTACACCATGGAGGATCAGGGTTCTGTGACAGTGGGAAACTGCCATGATCCCATCATTTACCTTTAGGACAGCACAGCCTGAAAGGTCCCTCCTCCTCCTCCAATTGCAGCCTGGGTATCTTTGCATGAGAGTAAATAAATGCCAGGAACTAGCCAGGATGCAAATCTGTTTTGTCATTAAATTAACCAAAAGTCGGTTTGAAAACTAAGAGCATGCAGCAAATTAACACACTCCTAGCTAATTATGGCTCACTGTGGAGCGCTCTTGGCACCTGTGTCCACAGTGAGGGAGGGCTCCTCTCCCAGCTGCTATCCATGAGCAGCTGGGGCCGTGAGCCAGTGCTTGCCTCTGCCCCACACAAGCAGCTGCACAACAGCAAGAAATGCTGACAATGCTGACCCGTGGAAGGCTTTTTCCCCTCAACCCTTCTTAAATTCTTTGTACTGACTGATGGGATATATAGCATATATACATGGTCTACATGATGTTTAGGATCCATCACTGAGCTTCAGGTTGGGCTGGGAGTCAGCAAGCGGTAGTGTCCAGGTCTCACAATTAAATAATTAGGCAGTAAGTGATTTTGCCACAGGAGTTGGTGTCCCCTTTCTTCATGATAGCACAGCAATCCCTGCTGCACAGCAGCTGGGCTTGTTTTTTTTTTATTTACACTAGAGCCTGAAACCACCCATGCAGCAGTGACCACAGCTATGCACCTCATCATGGCAGGATTAATTAATTACAGCACAGTTAACCTGATGAGGGATGGAGGCACTGTGCAGCGCTGCCTGCTCGCTCCTGCACTGAGCGGGGCATATGATCACTGCGTGAGGCCTCAAGGGACCGAGTTCTTGCCAAGGGAGCCAGTCAGAGTCTGCAAGAGGAAAGTGTTCATGTCTTTTTGCAACTAAACCAGCCTATGGTGCTCRCTCTTACAGATGGCCTGGCTGTAGCAATGTCTTTTTTTCTGGCAACCTGACTAACTTGTCTCACATTCGTTGTTTCAACATACTACATTTCAGAAAGTTTGAGGGKTTTTTTTAAAGGAAAAGAAGAGGAAAAGTACAATTAAGGAAAAAAAGATCCCAAAGGCAAATGTAAAAGCTGATAACACAGGAGATAAGTTCAACTGGGATCCAAGAAGGAGGTATAAATCAGAAATAAAATCTTCTATTTAATAAAATTAATAAAGTTTTCATTAAATATTAATGGACAAGGCTGAGTCCATTGTGTCTCAGATGAGTACAAGACCAAATTAAATATGTTTTTCTTCTTTCTTTAATATAATTGGTTAGGGATAATTTTAAGGTTATTTTTYGCCATCTGAAATGTTTATTTTAAAAGTGTATTTCAGAAATGTGAATTTCAGAAATATTATGCAGTACAAATACAACYATGGTGACAAGTTGCTCATGGAAACTTCCCACAGAAAATGTTATTTTCCTTTCTTCAGAGAAATAAGGAGTATATCCTCTGGCTACAAAACTAGTTCTCATACTCCCGTGTGTGCRGTCATTCTCTGCTACCAGTGTGCTGCATGTTCTTGAACAAGTCACTTTTGCAAAATTTGGAAAGTATCGCCACCCAGATAYGAGCTCCTAAAAATAAGTATGTGTATGTGGAGCCATCAGGTACCTTCAAACCTTGACTTCCCAGCAGAAGAGAACCTGAGTGCCAAATGGAAAGGTACTGGGAAGAGAAGAGAAAGACAAAGATCCTGTYGTGGAATAGCTGAGGTAGGAGATGGCCTCTGTTCAAGTTATGTTCAAGTTCAACCTTAGCCTTAGAGAGGTTACTCAGAGCCTGTCCAATTGAGATTTGACTGTCCCAAGGATGGAGAGTCCCYAGCCTCTCTGGGTACCTGCTTCAGTGCTGAACCACTCTCATGTGGACTTTTTTTTGTGTATCTAGTCAGAATTTCACTGTGACTGAAGCAAATGCAACTCTCCTTTTCATTGGATGCCGCAACAATTCCACAGAAAGACATCAAACCTCAGGATACCTTATTCTGTTCCCTGAAGGTGAGGAGAGCGGTGGGATGCCAGCTGGGCAGAAGCACCAAGTTTCTGCACAACCAAACTGCTAGCCATGATGAGGAAACCGGGTCCTTCAGAAAATGCTTTGGGGAAGGCAAGTAAACTTGTCCCCCTAATTCAGCCCAGAGGGAGCACCCAAAGTTTCCTCTTCCCCATGGACCCCATAGCAGGCAGGGCCAACAGAACCAAGGTGCCCTTGAGTATCACCAGCTTCCCTGGTCCTTGTGAAAATCTGTGGATTTCCAGACTGGGTGGCATTGGGGGAGGACAAAACATGTACTTTATTTTCAAAGGGTTTGAGTATTCTGCCTGCATAAGGCCTTTATCAGCCTCAGTTCTTTTTGTAGCCTTGCCATCTAGAGTTATTGTTCATTTACTGTAGCTAATTCCTTTTGACGAGTTTCACAGCAAATGCAGCTTCCCAAAYGCTTGTTATGCCAATCCTATGGATGCTGGCTTTGCACATAAGGAAAAAAAATACCAGGCACATCCATCTGTAGGCAAATTTAAAATGAGAGATACTTGGTGACTGCTCTGAACAAGCGTGGGCATTTCTGGTTTGTGTTTGTTTTGGCTGGCAAATCAAGAAGTTGCTAGCATCCTTAAGGTTAAGAAAATGTACTTGGACAGGGCATGATATTTTGAGGAATGTCTTGACCTGAACTCATGATTAAATGGAAAAGAAACAGCATTTGCAAAACAAGGAAAGAATCACTAAGATATTCAGACCCCTTGAAAGGGGAAATCTACTTTCACTTTTCCTGGCATTCTRCCTGTCAAATTATGAGCTTATTTGTGGTGCTAAATGCCTTACTTGTGTCTCAGATAAATGCAGGATCTGCTGGCTTTTTTCTTTCCAGTGGAAGAGAGAAGTTGCTAACAATCGTAAATGCTAAGAGATTGGCACAACCAGAAGCCAGCATATTCACACGACAGCCTTCCATCCCCAGAGAGCTCCTGCCATTTGCCCATGTGTGCATGTATGTGCATKTGCATGTATGTCCATGTACATGCATCTACCTATGCATAAAGGAGGATAAGCTCTGCACCCATAAATTAGACTAAACTAAAGACATGATACCCAAATCCAAACCACAACAGTATTATACTATGGGCAGGGATCCCAAAATTAAACATTTCCATTGGGCCTTGTCTTAATACAGGGCTAAGACTGAGTTGCAATACAGACCAGGGGATTTCACRGATGCTCGTTCAGCACTGGTCCCCAGAGGCATGCAGAGAGTGTGTCCTGGACACAATCTATGTGGCGCCATACCCACCCAYTTGTGCAAGCAAGTAAATCCCGGGGGTTGACACAGGGGTGGAAGATAACCCAAGTCCTGAAGGTGCCTGGTGTCAAAAAAGGCTGTGAAAAAACAGAACTCAGGCAACTTTCCATGAGCTTTCCTGCTCATGGTGACCAGCCTTGCTGGTTTTCCAGCAGGAAGAGGTAGTATCCTACCGCCATGCCTGCATTACCTCTGCTTTGTTGTGCACAGGGTCTGATGAAGAGATGAAGTAACAGAAGAAACATAACTACATCTCCCTTTCTGCTCTGCCTTGATGCTTCCTTTCATGATCTCAGAATACTCTATCTGAAGGGTGGATGGCAGGGACCCTACAGAGGTCCATTACTTCAGCCCATCCACCTGAAACAGGAACCTCTAGACCAGATCACTAGTTGTTTGAAGGCTATGCTAGAGGATATCCTCTTAGAAAATTCTATTGTTTGAGAGCAGAAAGTACTGCATCCTTAGTCAATTAGGTGTAGTGAGTTTTCATCCACAGCTGTATCCTCACAAATAAAGAAATAACCACCTGGTGCACCATTGCAGATTCTCTCCAAGAAAGCACAGGATATCATGTGGGGCAAAAAAAAAAAAAAAAAAAAGAAGAAATGACAATAAACATTGTACTACACCTAGTAATCCTTCATCCGATAATCGTTCAGCCTGCCCCTTTCCTTTTCCATCTGTTTAATTTCAAGTATTCAGCCTTTAAAAGAAAAGAAAAAAATAAGATTTCTAAAAGGAAGGAAAAAGAAAACTTGATAAAATACAGGTAAAATGTCACTGTTTGTGAAATTAAATGAAGAAAATCAAAAAGTGTGCTGACAGAGGAAGAAATGCATTTATTGAGGTATCATGCTGTAGCAGTGCACTAGAGGCCTTTAATGAGACCATATCCCRTATACTAAGCAGTCCTTATCTACATGGGAAGATGTGTTTCCTGCCACTTTCTGAAATCTAAAGGCACAAAGCATTCCTTTTACAGCAGRAAAAGTAATGTACTGAGAGATCATGTCTCATATCTCCAAGCTCAGTGCTGAGCAACTTTGAAAAGTGTGTTGGTCCAACCTAGCCCGGCCATACAGTGTGTGACAGAACTGGGAGCTGAGTGTCAGTCTCCTTAATCACAGGCCAGCACCTTAATTAGATGCCTACTCACATATGCTCTTGTATGTATTACTCATAGCCATTGGGGCACAGTTTGTTATCTGGAATGCTCCTAGCACTCTGTTGGTGCTAGATAAATAATAATAGCATTAATGGACTAAAATATTTACATAAAAGATGAACTGTTGTAATTTCTTTTCTGTACGACTCTAGTTAACAGCATCTTCTTTTCTTGAAGGGAGATTGCTTTGAAAGGATCAAGAACAGCTCCGCAAAAGCAAGAGGAGAGATGTTTATATAACAATAAKCCTTCTCCTCCCCACACTTAATGTTCTCAGCTGGCTGCACCATCTTCTCCTTTCTTTTGATGAGATCTCTTAATGAAAATATTAGAAGGATGAGCATAGGCTGTTCCCCTTCCAGTAATAGAATGGCTATAAGGCCAATGAGAAACTTCATTTCATAAAATCTCCCTGCTGAAATCTACCCTACCTCAGTGTTTATCAGTTTCTCTGCATTATTGTCTAGTTAAAATGGAAATAGCTCAGCTTGAGCTCTTACTCAWCAAGCCATGTGGATGGCAATGTCAACTGACACCAGTTTTCATAAGCTAAGAAAGCTGCCCTGGGGTAAGCAGCAGTGAGACCAATCAGATTTAGTGATTAATATTTCCTGCTTCAGAAAAGATAAAGATGCATATGCAATCAAAATTAGGCTTCTCTGGCAAAAGTGACTTGAGAGAATAGCTGGGAAAACATCAGGTTTCAGAGTGAAGGACCAATATCTTCATTTTTAAGTGGCATTTTTCATGCAGAAATGAAGTTTTCTGGTTGTGTTATAGAGATAGACAAGCATTAAAGAATAAAAAAAAAGAAGTTGCCTCCTGCTGCCCTGCGGCCATGTCTATTCCCCAAGTCTTCATAAAAAGAGGCCTCCTCTTGGTACTTGAACTGTAATTGCTTGCACCAACTCCAGCCAAAAAATGTTCCTCTTCCCTTTCATCTTGAGTGTGTTCTTTGTAATTCCTGAAGCATTCCCAGAGCTGCTCTGAAAAAATATCATTCTCTTATTCTGCTTTTTTTGTTATTTCTTTCACTCACCAGCAGTTTTCATTCCACTTTGCTTGCCTGACCACCTGAAAGAAATGCTTACTATCTTTCAAACCGGGCTTGCAGAGCTTGAGTGAGAAGGTGTTGCAACAACACTGAACCAGTGCACTATCAAAATACAGTGATTCAGCTAATGAGCAGGCAAACTTCAAACATATGGCTCATGCCAGGGACTTTGGTATGCTAATACCAAGTATAGCAGAGGTTTGCATCAGGCTCACTGCCTATTCTGGAGTTTTATTTTAGGATATTTATTTTTCAAAGATTTAAAAAGAGGAAAGGACCTTTCTCCCTTCTCAACATTATCTTGTAGTAGGTATCTATCCTAAGAGTGGAAAAAGAGATAAAATGCCCCTTTATACAGTTATATGTTTAACAATTTTAATAGCACTTAGCTTTCCTTAGCTCTTGCATACAGAAGGGAGTGAGAAGGAATGCTGCGGTCCTCAAGGTCCCCTACCCTTCTGGTCCTGTAGAGATGTCTCTTAAGACTGATGCAGAAAACTCCAGATAGCCATAGATGGCCAGTGGAAAAACTTTGCGGCACCTAYAGCTCATGTTCCATGCTTTTAAGCTATTCTCAAGACAAAAAAATGAGGGGAAAATCCTTAAATCTTCTCATGTAGGAGTCTCATGGTTTGTATGTGGTGCCTGGAACAAGTCAGAATGTTAACAGAGAGCAACTCGTTTCACTGTCATCAGGACTGAGGTTCTCAGGAGAAGCAGAGGGTGTTGTCTGCATGGGTTTCTACCATGGACTTGGTCCTCACAGAGTTTTAGATCACCAGCGTAAATCTGAGCAGTTGTAGGACTGGAGGCTGCAACTATCAGAAGCTCACTTGGTCTCTTGACCAAGTGCTCTTGCTGTGCCTTTCTGAGCCAGAACTTCCTAATGAAKAAAGAAAGGTGAGTCCAATAGTAGAGGGTTGGAAACAAACAAACAAAAAAATTCTGGGGGGAATGAATATGAACAAGAGAGACAGGACCCAGGTGGCAGGAGAAAGAATCTTACTAAATAATAAAAACTTGAGCAGTGAGAACAAGTTTGTCAGAACAGAAAGAAAGGGAAACCAGGCTTACAAACAGAAAAAAAAAAGTTTTTAAAAGTAGAGGACAAAGAATTAGGAGCTTTGAAAAGAATTAGGAGCTTTGAAAGGGGCAGAGCAAGGCACTAAGATCAAAGAGATTGTTTTATGGAAGTTGAAAGCATAAGTAAAAAGTAAAAGGCATGGAGAAATTCTATTCCAGGGCAACTCCAAAGCCAGGATTTTGATATTTCCCAACACAGGGTGTAAAATGTCTGACCTGATTATCTGGGGAAAAAAAAAAAAACCCACAAAAAAAAACCTATCAGTCTGAAATACAGTATGGTTATTGCATTTTTTTTTAACTTGATTTTTTTTTGTGTCATTCTATCAAGTCTGATTTCACGTTGATTCCTCAGTTTTACACATTTAGATGTACAGATAGCTCAGTGAATTGAGAGAAATAAGTCACATTGCAAGTAGTTGAGGCATACAATTGCTTGGAGTATTTCTCATGTCATGGAAGCTGGGAGAGATTCTTAGACAGGTACATGTGGCCAAGGAATATACTAAGAGACAAATTTTAAGTGTGCATCACAGATCATTACTTTCAAAAAAAGTGGATTTGCATTGGACATGTAAAAAAGTGTCCAGTTTTTAACATGCACTGAAACATATCTCAAGAATGGAATGAAATGTTCATTTGAGGGTAGTATAGGTTTATGGTGATTCCTGAAGGTCACTATAAATTAGAAAGCTGCTTTTATTCTCTCCATTGTATACTCTTAGTTCCTCTAATTTACATGCCCTTCCCCCCATAGGATTAGCAAATAAATTCCTTCAATTTAAATGGCTTGTCAGAATACAACAGAGTCAGCTACAGCTCACGTGTTTCAGCTCAGGAGCAGTGGCAACCCATGCAGTGAGAGCTCTGAAAATCACACTACTAGCAGATCAGAGCTTTCAATTGGGCCACTGGGGTAACTTCAATGACTTTTAACTTTAGTTCATGATTAATAAATGTCTTTTATATGTCTCTCCTCTCTCCTGTGTTCTACCACCTGTGGATTTTGTGATTCTGTGATTCTATGATTTTGCTTTCACAAGGTTCATCTTAATTAGAGGAGCCAAAGAAGAGTGTATGTGGACATATATGTATATATGTATATATGTATCCATGTGGTATGTGTGTGCATGCACCTGTGTGTGCATAATGCATAACTTATTAGCTTCTCCCTTCTAAAATAGCTTTTCATCCTTGTCAAGATAAACCCACAGTGGAGTTCAGAAGTCATTGCTGTTAGGCAGGAAAAGGGCCACTTCAAATCTGTTACTACATCAGAGCATGGTATTCCCCCATGGTAAAGGTCATGTTGAGAAAAGAAATGAAAGTGATTCAATGCTTGAACTTATCCAAAAAAGTCAAACAATGTATTCACTATGCAGTAGCCCTGTAGTGGCCTCATGCACAAGGAATGCAGTTTCCTCTGGCATCAGTTGGTGTCCTGTGTAGAGATCAAGAATACAGTATCACTGTGGAATACACCAAGTACATCTGTGTTTTAATTTTACAAATCAATTTCACCCATTTTTCATTTTTTAAATAAATATTAATGAAGTATTGAGTGAGACTTTAAAAATGTGCTTTTATTTTTATCCAGTCATTTGCAATGCTTTTTCTCAAGGCATAGTGACCAAGACACATACCCCAAAGAAGGGAGGAGTTGTTCAAGCAGTGCTATCTTCTACCTTGAACTAGTATGTCCATAGCAATACTCAAAAGTAAATCTATTCTCAGTGATCATTTGCTTTAAGTTGAGGAAAAAAGCCTTTATTTTTCTTCTGCAAAATACTGGAGACCAAAGAGATCATTTAGAACTTTTCTTGCCCTGAATTTGATTTTGTTAGTTGCTGGGAAAGCAACTAGTTTGGAAGGTAAAGAAGAGAACTGATGTTCCACGTCTCCTTTCAAAGGCACACCATGGTTACCGGCTTTGCAGGACTGCTGTATGAATCACTGTTTTGTGTCACCACTTATACACAGCTGTGCTGTCACCGTGCAGAATTTTTCTGAGCATCAACATCCAAATCCRGATTAAAGGGGAAACCCAAACAAATTCATCTATTTCCCTCATGATTCACCCTCTTCCTTGTCACCAGCATGCCTGCAATGCAGGGACAGAGAAGGAGAGTAGAAAATAAAAACAGCAGCCCAGCACATCCTCAGATCTCAAAAGCATAGAAACAACACATAGAAAACAAGCACAAGGTCTTGCTTAAATCTGGAGTTTCTATTGCACTTTTCTAAAAAGTTAAACGTCCTTTGTTTCCCCACCAAACCAAGTTCATAATTCTAGTATTAAAACAGCAAATCCATCTGCCTGATATAAAAAGCTCTTTTCTCTCTTTCCCCTTTTCCCCCCCACCTCGGCAATCGATAGCGCTCGCCTCCGGTGCCTCAACAGTAGTTATGACTGTATCTTAATGAAAAAAGATGTATAAAATATTACCATAACCTCAGAGGCATGAGTAAAGCCCTTATTAGAATTCGAGACCTACAGCTGGAACTTTGGGCTCAGGGTGGGAGATAAAGTTAACTATTGTTAGCGCACAAGTGGCTCAGACTTCCTGGCAACTGCAGTGAATTACTCAGCCCTTTATGCAGAGTTTCAGAAACAGTTCACTGTTTCACAACAAAAAAGGCATTCAGGCAGGGAAGGATGGTCTCCCTGGGCTCTAGAAAGCTAGCTTTAAGACAGTGAATGGACACTGGAGCCTCATAAGTGAATGACCACTGTGGGAAAGGGTGATGATGTCAGCCTGAATGCATTTCCAATGGTTTTGTCCCACTTTTCATTGCTTCTGCGCTCTCCCTCGCTCTCCTTTCTCTGACTCAATCTGTCCCCTTCCTGTTCTTTTGAGGCCATTATTTTAAAAGTTTAGAACCCGCATCAACAMCAAGGGCCCACAGCGATGGTGTTGCCATGGCAATGCTGCTCTGCACTTTTGTTTGCATATAAAAAAAAAAGAGGAGAAGCTGAGAAGAAGATGAAAAAGTAAGACATGGAGGGAGAGGAGAGGGACTGTCAGCGTGCAGCAGCCTGGAGTTGGGGCTAAGCCGATGGGGGACAGGAAGGGGGAAAGAAATCTGGGGGCACYAGGAGGGGAACTGATGAAACCAGCAGGGATTTGGGGTCCTTTGAAAAACAAATTTGTAATCCTTCACACTGCACATGTTTGAAAGGATCGGCACTTTTGAAGGCCTAGAGAAGAATCAGAATAATGTTCTTAGCTAAGCCTTCAGAAAGAACAGAGCTGTGCTTTGGAAAACATACCCAATTACATAAGTTTATCAAAGGCTTTCAAAGGCTTCTCTGTCCTCGGCCAAAAAGGAAAAAAAAAAAAAAAAAAAAAAAAAAAAAAAGTGGTGGGGTGAAGGAGAGCGAAGTCTCCTGAGTGCATTTACCCAGGGCAGCAAGCAAACAGTAAACAAGCCCACAAACTCCAAAGCAGTGTGGCCCCCCTAGCCCAGGCTCCCATGCTAGCAAAGCACAGGCTTTGGCAACAGGTCCTGAGAAGCACTTTTGCAAAGGGAAAAAAAAAAAAAAAAAAGAACAGAAAAAGAACAGCTGAGCATGTAAATAACAAGGCAATCCAGAGCAAAGCACTGGAGACACACTTGCCCCTTGTAAATAAGYCACGGTGTTCAAACTCCGCCGGCCTGCAAGCCCACCTGGTTTGCTTCCTGCCTGCCATGAAATACTTGCTATTCATACGGATAAATGTATGCAGGCTTGGCTAAGCCTGTCCTGAGGCAAAATTACAGGATAACAGCATTGTGCAGACAGTGAGCATTATAGCTCAGACCACACTGCATTCATAGTGTGCTGAGGATTTTGACACTAATATGTCTAAGAATGTAGATGGACATGCCACACAAATGTGCCTTTGCAAMAGTCACCTCACTGAGGCTTTCTATCGTGGGACCTCCTTGTTGGACTCTCTTCATAGAAAAAAAACAGTTTTTTATAATTAATAGAAGTTTGCTATCCTGCTAGAAGAAAAACAGGGGGTACTAGGGTAGCTTTATTTTTAAGGAATTTAGGCAAGGGGAAGCTGCTGGCCTCACCTATCTTTATATTGTTGCTTTCTTGTATTGTTGCTATCCCTTCAGACAGCAAATAAACTTGTGTTGCCAGAGGTAAAAGCACAGAACAGGCGATGTGCTTTAGTTTTGCCATGAGGCAAATTCACTAAAATTTACTTGATATCCTCTGTGAGGCTGCCCTCAGTGAGTTTTTCCCTGGTAAAATTTAGGATCCCTTTCTTCAGTGTGTTTTTATCATGGAATTACTTTTGCATATGATAGCACATGGCTTTTTAATATTGAAAAGACAGGCCAACAGATACCTCATACTAAACACAGGTTCCCTGTTTCCAGACAGGATTTAGTAGTGAGATACCTTTCCTATATTATTTATCACTTGGTTAAAATCAAACTAAAGAAAACCAAATCTTTATGACAGACCTTAGGAGGACAAACACAAATCCTGAATTCTTCAAAACTATTAACACTTATTAAACCATTTGCAGCCAGCTTCACAGTCCAACATTCACTTTTTGACCTCATGAGGACACCTTGCTCTTGAACTCCTAAAGCCCTTTGAAAGCTCCCACCATAAAAACAATCCACAAAGGACATTTCTAATTGCTCTTAGGAGGTAAAGAAAGGGGACATTTACTTCCATTTTTTTTTCCCTCTTTTTATTTTTTTCCTTAAAAGAATGGGAATAGTATGTCTTGTGCTGCTTGGTTCTAGTAGGAAACTTCAAGACTCATATCTTGTCTACATGATAAATAGGACCAAGGAAAACACATGGGTCTGAGTTTGCATGATTGTCTTGGGCCTAAGATTAAGCTACCATCAAAGGGGTATTCTGCCTTCTGCCCTCAGTCCCAGATATATGTTGTGTCCCTCTTGCAAAGGGCAAGACTACATTTTCTGATACAATCTCTGATGAATATAAGCCATCTTTTGCTTCCTTGGCTAGTGAAGATATAGGTTAATATGAATGCCACGATTCATTAGAAGTTAATTCACTGCCTTCAGTAAACTCACATGCTGCAACCCTGAAAGTTATTTTAAACACACTTCAGCCAAAATAATAACAGTGTGACTTATAATTGAAGCCGGTATTTCAATACTATTAATCATGTAGACATGCTCACTGAGAAGGTGTGTGGTCTCTGTGTCCCCACAACTGCAGGGACAAAGGCGATAACTCCTGCAGACTTGTGCTATTTACCTAAATTGGTAGTCCACTGATGATAAATAGGTGTTAAGAGAAACACCATCGTTTTAAACTGCCTACCTGTGGTGCTTTTTCTTCTCAGTTTCCCTTCACTTGAGTTCTTCTGACTTCATCATTTTCTCACACACAATAGGTTTGAACAGCTATTATAAAAAAAAAAATTATCAATGTAAAGAAAGGAAAAACATAAATACTTTTCAGCATGTGATTGTAAAAAATCAAAAGAAAGCAAATAAATTTTTGCAGTCACCCCTAATTACCATTTTAGCTTAAGTAATTCTAATCAGTCACATGTTTAAAAGCCCAGCATATATCCAAAGCCCCCACTGCAATGTCATAATACAGTATGGAGCATTGACTAAGGCACAACACTTCTGGGAACCGTAGTTCAGTTCCCACTGTGGAGAGGGTACTCTCTCTCGTGTAGATACAGTTTAAGGGTTACAGCTGTCTGGGAAAAAACACTCTCCACAAACAACGTTGTTTCCAGAGTCTTGCACAAAAATAGTTTTCTGTGCCTGGATGGCTCATGCCTGCTGTAATAGACTTTCCTTTCCTCTAACTACTGTAGAGCACCAACTATCACCATCACGACCCAGGGAAAATCTCTCGCTGATGTTGCATCATGTCTTCTACAGCAAATATGACTCATTGTGMTAGTGGAGTAGAATGAAAGGCCTGCCTGAAGTGGCAGGTAATAGCAGACATCTGAAATACAAGTCCTATTAGACTTGATGAGGATTCAAGCAGTTGTGAAGATACATATGTGACTAAATAGAAATTATTGTTTTGACAGTTTGAATTAGCCCAAATTTTTAAGGATTTAAAAATTTAACTACTACATGAAGTTTAAGTCTTTTGAATTTTTTGTCTATATTTTAGATGCAAATATGTGTCAAATTATTACAGAAACATGCAAGACAGAAAGCGTGTCCTGTCAGCTTTCCTTGAAGTCTGTCTAAAGGTTAGACTGCCTAGTCTGGCCCTTGGCCCCTAGTAATCATCCAGCATGATTTTTTTTCCCTCTTTCATCACAGAAAAGCTCATACCATTAGGAAGTTCCAGTCAATTAAGATATTGCTTTAAGAAAGAAGGGATATGTCAGCTAAATTTGAACCAACTSAATGAAATAGCCTCCAAAGTTTGAGTTGGATAAAAATCATAGGAATAAACAACTATGAAGGCAGAAGGCCAAAAGAAGATTTAAAAAGCTTTGGAACTCTATACAGACAAGAACATAGAAAATTAAAATGATTTTCTAAGAGCTAGCTCCTAGCAGGTATATTTTAAAGTAGTCTCTCCTGAAATCTTCCTCACTGTGCTTCGATCTCTCACAGCTTTCCTGTGAATATGGTTCATTAGATTCGGGAAAGAAAATCTTTAAGAATATAATCTACCTTCTTTCCTTATATAACATTCCTATCACTTTATATATCCTTATAAATGAGTGTCCACAGACACTGATAAGCTTATCTTCCCTATATCCTGTCTTTCACTTTGGAAGTAGGCTTTCCCAGTTTTCCACTGGTAGATGTGAAATTCTCTCTTTCTGATAGATTTGGCCTCCGTTGTCTGCAGCCATCTTCACTTACAGAGGTCTTTCCTTCTGTCTCTTTCCTTTCCCTAGGTTAGACCATTGTGGACCATGGCCTTCCCACTATTTTTAATGCTGCTACAGTAGCAGCAGTGGCTGGAAGAGATTTTATAAGTAGCGGAAGAAGAGGAAACCATATGAGAACTCAATGTGGTAGGTGACCATAGTGAGTCACACTAGGACCAAGGGAAAGGAGTGCACAAGCTTTGGTCATTTTGTTTCCTTTGCTTTTGCAGATTTCATTTTTATCTTCATATCATACTCTCCAGAGAAAGCTAACACAATATATTATGATTTCCCCCCTTTTTTTCTTATATATCTTCTCTTCTACCCATTTCTGCTGCTAAAGTTTCTTGTCTGCTCTCCATGTCTAACCACATCACTGCTCCAGATGCTTTTTCTGATATCGTAACCTCTTAAGTGACCACCTTACAACCTACTCTTCTTAAGTATCTTAGTCTCTCCTGACTCTTCTCTCACAGCAAGTCTTATCTCAAAAGAAAAGCAACTTTGGCTACATTTGTTGCTCCAGTTCCCCACCCCCATTCTCCTACTTTTAAACCTCAGGGTTATTCAATATGTAGTTTATAGTCAAAGTCTGAAATCCTTACCTCTAACTCTACCCTAAACCCTTTCCAATACCTCTTCTAGCTGACCCTCCTCCCCCAAAAAATAGTGACCTCATGGTAACCAAAGATTTCATTTTACTTGACCTCTCAGGTGACTCTTTACACAATTGAAAGCCTCTTCTTCCATGACTTTCAGGTTTCTCTGTTCCTGTTTCTTCTACTTTCTCTCTAACAGCTCCTCTCAAATGATCTTTGAAGGATTTTCTGATATTTTCTTCATCATTCTGAGAGTCAGACCCAGATTACTTTCTTTCCTTCGTCTTTAAAGCATACCTGGGTAATCCCAGCCACATGGAGTTTTGTGGCATTTTAAGAAGTTTCTCAAGAGCTTGAGATGCACAATACAGTTTTTGTTATAATATATAATATATAATATATAATATATAATATATAATATATAATATATAATATATAATATATAATATATAATATACAATATATAATGTATAATATATAATATATAATATATAATATATAATAACACAGTTATTACCCCTTTGGAGGCTGCTGTGTTGATGCTTAAATGTGAATAGAAATCTTGACAATCTGCATTCAGATTGTTTGTCTCTGGTCATGAAAGAAGGATGTAACAAAGCTAAAAGAGAACTGATATTTCTGCTTTGTCTTGTTCTCTTCTTGTACCGCTTCAATTTATTGTCCATGTGGATACTACTCAGGGTGCACAGAATCACTTGTTACAGCAAAAAAAAATATCATGGCTCTTGGCTTTCAGTATGCCTGTTTCTTTTTTTCATGTCTTACTCTCTGGAAATACCTCATTCCTTGTACAAACATCTCACTATCAGGTTAAGGTCTTGCTTCTCTTTGATCTTTCCATGGCACTAGGAGTGCTCCTGAAATGCTTGGCAGTTAATAGCTGATCATTGATTTAAGTGGGAGGTGAGGAATCTGAATATTTTATCGAATCTGGGCCATGGTCCCCCCTTAGGGAGCTTTTATCCACATAAACTCAGACCTGTCTGTGTAGCATGCAAAGGGTATCTGGCTCTGTTCAAGAGATCTATAATACAAATGCTGACAGGCTATATCTAGTCTCATATTATATGAATAGACAGGGAGAAGCCAGGTCACTTCTGCTCTGTCAAGAGTTTTTCTTCATCTTAGGAGCAGGGCAAACACCAGATTTAGTCTCCTGCGCCCACGTAAACAGCTGTAAGGCAACCAAGTCTCTCAGAGGTATACAGGCCCTCTAACTCTCAAAATACCTTAACTAGTCCATGTTATCACCCTGTGGAGCATAGATATCCAATGGCCCCTACTTTGGAGGCCCCACTTTCATTGCAGGGTACACAGATTGGAGAGCCAGGGGCCTAGATCTCAAATGTGCTAAGATACTTGCATCATGTCTGCTGGAAACCCAGTCAGTGCAAAATTCATCTAGAAACATAACATCTCCAGTGGCAACAGCTACCATGTGCACCCTGCAAACAAAGTGATCCAGTGAGCAAGCTCCACTGAGGGAAATGGCATGAATGAGGCCTCGTGAACAACCAGTTACCATAAGGCAAGTATTTGTATTTCAGCTGCTGTCTGTTAACATTGTTTCTCAATTTTTGTTTTCAGTTTACAGCTGGAGATGGCTTTCATAAAATCTTGTCTTGTAACACACACCAGATTTGTGGTCTACTATACATATAGTTAATTCTGGTAGAATATCAACAGGATTCTAGGGGGTACCAATTTCATATTAAAATAGAATGCCATCTAATTTGTTAGCATAATATTAGAGATATTATTTATTTTCATATCATCATAACATTTCACCAAAAACAATTTTGTATTTGTCATGTTTTCACTCTTATTCTTTTGTTTTATTTCTGCTTGTTACTTTATTGTTTTTCTCCACTACTCTCTTGTATAGAAAACACAATAGAAACATTTTATATTTCGATATAAACCAAACCTCAACATTATTTATTTGTTATATTCCTTTGTTATTTCTTTCTGAAAATAATAGTATTTGAACATTAAATAGTATCAGGCAAGCCAATTCAACTTACTTCAGTGCTGTTAGTGGATTTTTGGAATAGTCGATACCTCAGCAGCATTTAGAGAAAACTTTCAGCATCATTTTCTAGTCTTTGAATCAGTGTAATTCTAGATCCTACAGAGAAGCTTCAAGGATTTCAGATCATGAAAAGCTGAAGTTTCAGTTATGTGTGTGCTTTCAGTTATGTACTTCAGGCCTTACTTATGTGTCTATATCAACCAGTTTGGTCAGCAAAGCATTGAAACTACTAATGAAGTTAATAAGAGCTCTCAATGACCAACATCTCTGAACTTCAGGCATCTTTTAGGGTTTCAGTGTCAGCTTTGTCTCTAATAGAAATGAAAGCCTAGGAATAAAACCTAGTCACTTTTATGATAGCACCCTGTTCATACTCTCAAGACATCTTTCCAGACAAAGATTTAGAGGTCATAATAAACAGYTCCATGTGAGCTGGATTAGGTCTCAGACTCATCAGACATATTCAAGGAACCATTCACATTATTCCATTACCATAGTATTTTAAGAATTGAGATTCCCTCTGCATCTGAGAAATACCAGTCACTCTTCCGTTTCTCTTTAAGTCCTTTGCACTCCAGCAAAAACTACCAGGAGTGCGAAGAAGCAGAGATTGGAAAGAGTATCTCCTGGAAAGCAGACAGTTCGGAGGAAAGAAGTATTAAATAGGTATAATTTTTTACTTTTTGGCATTGCAAAAACTGTAAATTCAAGAAAACATGTAACAAAAAAACTTTGGAAAAAAAAGTTTACCGATAGACTACCTGAAAAAAAACAATGGAACTATTTTCAATAGCCAGCATCATGAAGTGTCCAACTTAGTGTACGGAATCTTAGTGTCTGAAGAGGTGAACATTAGCATCTATACCCTACATATCAGTTCAGACTACCAACTACCTACAGCAGCCAAACCATGTCAGCAGAGTTAAAAAAAAAATCAGAGTGCTTATATTAAATGCTCCTAGTAACCTTTTCAAAACTCAATACAAATAATTGTAGCAGCAAATACATGGATGGATTGATAGAGACATGTAGGTCTCTTGTTTGAAGGATTAATTATGAATTTAGATAAAAGAGCATTGCTTGTACAGGTGACTATGAAGTATCTTGAATTTATACTTCCAAGCAGTCTACCTCATAAAAAATATGCTTTCTGCTTACCAGAAAAAAAAWATATATTTTATTTATTCCTTCAGGAACACATAAAAACAGCTTCTGTTTTACAGGCAAGCCAAATGCATTTAAGTAACATGCATAACTTGAAACAGCAAAATACACCTCCCTTCTATGATAATGTAATTAACATTGCCTATTACCTAGGACAGTAATGTAATTAGGTAAAATATGAGGCAAAATCACATATAGGGAACATTGGCACAGATGAGAGGGAAGGAAAATAAATGCAAGCGGTGAATATAATGTTACACACTCAAACTTGCATCTCATAACATTAGAAACACAGCTATTTGTGATAAAAGCTGGAGGAAGACTGACAGCAAGATTGCACATAAACCTTAGGAATCCCATGCTGAAGCTTGCACAGTAATGTCTCCGAACATACACTAACCTGAAAATTGAGAAGTACATGCACTAGAAAGGGAAGGATGTACAATGAAAGACAGAAGTGGACTTGTGATCATCTGTTAAGAAGGCATGGGAGCAGGAAGCATTTAACAGAGACCTGGAAGAGGCCTTCACTTTGAATCCTTAGACCCAATGGGGCAGAGAAGCACAACTTTGGCTGATGACAGCAGAGCACTGGCAATATAGAGAAAGTCAAGTAGCCATTCATCWGTGTGGCATGGGAGAAGATGCATAAAGGATCTAAAAAGCTTTCCAAAGCATCCTGAACCCAGGCAGTAATTATGTCAAATGTTTGACCCACTGAAACCACTATTGACCTCTAACAGAGGCACAGTTGTACAATCAAATATTCCCAATGTTAGTCATATTTAAACAGCTTCCAGTAAAGATGACACAAACCTATTAGAGGAATTTGCACATTCCCAGTAGAATCAATAAAATATATTCAAGTCTTTATCCTCCATCTTGACTACCAGCTTCATCTTTCTACTATTTATCCCTTATTTTCACTGAGAACTTAATAAATGAAACATTGTTCCCATAGATTTATTCTTATTAAAGAAAATCATATTTGGTGAGGTTGTGCTGATTAATGCTACAATTTTCTAAAAATGATGTATTTACATTTACATATTTTAAATCTTGGTCACCAGCATTAACTTGGCCTAGAAAGGAAACAGTCTGTTTTCCTGACTTTTGGTGGTGGTGGTTTGTTTCTTTTTTGTTTGTTTGGGTTTTTTTTTTTTTTTATTTCTTTATTTGTTTTTCCCTTTTACACACACCAAGGGCTATGTAATAACTTTCATAGAAATTGTAACACTAATCCCAAGAAATTTTGCAACCCTCCTGAAACTCTCATCTCAAGCTTGTGTTTACCCTTCTTTATTTCTTACACACACGTTACCCTCTCTTTTTTCCAGAGTTTCTTCTTGGAAACATCATAGACAGGTTTCTATATCTCTCTATATATGCTTAAGGGACACTGAGAGAACAGAGTTGTCTATTCCACACGGGACTGAGAGCTGCAGGCCAAACTCCTCTGGTTCTGAAGCTGCCTAATGCCACTGAAGCCAATCTGTAACAGCAGGAAGCAATGGCTGGTCTTTTCCTTCCTTGGCAATCTGAAACTGTAACTCAAAGCCATGAGTTAAATTGCTTATCCTCCATACAGAGTAATGGTGTACTAGATGGCAACAGGACCAGCATGTGCATAGATGGAACCCATCCAGGCTGAAAAGAGATAATGAGACAGGAAGGACACACTCTCGCTCACAGTCATGCACAAAAAGAGTGACAAAGACAAGGTTGTGAAGCTGCTAATGCGACCATCTTAATTCTAAGACCTATAATTACTGAAATGCATCAATAACAAATCAAAAAGGGGCATAAGAAGTATTACAAGAGAAAATAAATTTGAAACCTATCCTAGCATAAAATTGAAACAATTTGCTGATGAATTAAATCTTTGAAGAATAAAATGCAAAAAAAAAAAAAAAAAARAAAAGAAAAGAAAAGGGGGAGAGCAGGTTGGGAGACTCCACTTACCCAGTTTAATAGGGATGGTCCACAAGAGGCATAAACACAGTGCTTGTAATTTTCTAAGTGAAGGCACAGTGATGACCATTATGTGGATATATTTGCCCTGCATCACTTCATATTTTTTGAACTTGTCAGCAAAATGAAATTATCTGAATGAATCTCTTAGTATGTGCCTGAAGTTTCAATTCTGTTTACAGCCTTCAGCTGACCTCAGAAACCTTTTACATGTTTTAGAAAAGACCTGAAGCAACTAGAATATTTTTGCTCTTTCCTCTTCTGTATTTTTGGCAATATCTTTTCATTCTCTTCCTGTAGAATTCAAGCAACACTGTTCATAAAAGCATACCAGAAATTAGCACCCATTCATGCACTTCAAGCAAGCCATGCTTCCTGCACAGGGTCTTCCTGTTCCTTGAACTTTTGACTCGCTTTTCTTGGTTATCTGAATTCTGCTCTGGCTACCTGAAAACAACCGGAGAATCACATTTCTCCTGTGATGTTGCATTGCCATCAAAATATCAATAATAATTATTAAAAAATTCTATCACTTGTTCTCTGTAAACTTTTTTTGGTACTTCAATTCTGACACTGCAGCCATGAGATCTCACTGAAGAGTCATGTTAGGCAATAGAAAGAAATGTGTCAGGCACCATGACATCAGCAGTATAATCACATGRGCTATACCTTGGAATCCAAATATAGACTGTGTGAAAAAAAAAATGTATAAAGGAGATCAGCTAAAGACTTCTCTTTTAAAATGACCAACGCKATGGTTCAGGCTTGGTCAATGGGCTTCTGCCAAACATCCTCTTGAGATTTACATTGTGGCCTAATTGTTGCCAGCCCAACCTCTGTCTTTAGTAGGGTCATTTTTTTTCATTCTTTGCTAACGGTTTTCCACCAGTTTCTTTCATATGAACTCAGCAGTACCACTGAATATCTAAAAAGACAGGAGAAAATTTAAGCGATGACTCCTTAGCTCAGTGCTTAAACAAAGCCTGAAGGCATTACTTCCTTCCATCAACTTCTATCTTTCTTGTTTCCCACTCTTTTTTATTTTTGTGAGCACTGGGTATGCTAACGCAAGAGACACTGAGAGCAATAGAGGCAAAGACCTTGCAGACAGAGCTAAACCAGCTTTAAACTAGCTAATTCATGTACTCTTAGAAGAGAAAACTTGCATAACRCAGACCTGAGTGTGAGTTACTTCAGAACTTCCAGCCTAATATTGAGTTCAGCATCTTGCTGCGTCTTGCTACAGCTGCAGTGAATAGTACCCAACCTTGGCAATTAAGGTAGTCAAACTAGTAAAGCTAGTTTATTTACACCACCCAAGGTACAGTATTATTTTCAGTATAGACCGCTCCTCTTGTTTCTCTAGGTGTCCTTTTTCAAAACCTTCAACAAACCTATTCCTCACTGTGTCTGGCAGTACTTAAGTGTCCTCCMCTTCCTTGTTGCCTTGGAAAATGTGATAGTGGATGCAGAAGCTGATAGGCCTCAGCTAAGGACTGACAACATTTCTGGTTTGTCAACAGGATCTTCAGACCAGGAAAAACAGTTCCTGAAATCATGGACTAGGAATTTGGAGATGGCTCCAGGCAACTTATGCAGACTGATTGTCTTCTATGGGAAAATCACCAGGAGGGCAGGAACTTGGCAAAATGTCAAGAATTAATGAAGATCTTATGCGATTCCTATAAAATTATTCTGAAATATGTTTGGGTTTCCTCTTAGAGATGAGAGAAGGTTAGAGTCTTTTTATGTTTTGTTTTGTTCCCTTCTGAATTGATGCCTTGATTTTTTCTTGAATTTCTATAATAAGCTTCTATCAATTCCAATAAAATAATCACCAGCAAGATTCAGTTTTATTGCACTCGACAAATGCATCGTCTTTACTCCAATTTAGAAAAAAGCATTACAGCCATGTGTAATAGTCCAGATCCTGTAAAAAATGGAACAGTCATTTAGTTTAACTGTAAGCCTTTTCTCCATTAGAAGATTAGCGACATCACTATTATCCAAGTTTTCCTTAATTATAACATATGGTGGGAAAAATTCAATAAATAATCTTCCATACTGCTATAGCTTGAAAGATGCCATCTCCCATTAGCTATATGCACCTGAAGAAAAGAATCCAGTGCAAACTCTAGAAAAGGAATCATTGCCTTTTTTCAGACAGTTATTTTAAAGGCATGCTCCCTTTCCTTCACCTTAAGACAGCTACACAGGAAATGTGATATCCAGGTTAAGATCTTCTTTACCTTGAGGTTTAAATCTTATAGTCCCCCTTTCAAAGAAATGCACGTAGCTGTGTTATCAAGTATTAAGCTTATGAGCAACCCTATATGGAGGCCACAAGCTCAGGCATTAAGTGTCCTGTTGAACTGAGTCTGTACTGATGGGCTCCTCCATTAACACCAGCAAATGTATAAATGCATTATAGGTATCCTCCTCATGAAGTGAGTAGAGAAACAGAAAGAGGAGAGAAAAAAAGAAAAGAGCTGAGAATGAACTTTTGAGCTTTTTCCTTGCTTTTGAATAATACATCAGGATAATTTTCAAGGAAGAAACACATGGCAATGTTCTGCTTCAACATGTAAAAAAATGCAGTTTCTGAAGTCCATGAGAGATGGCTTAAGCAGTTTAAAGCAGCATGCAGTACCTCGCATCAGTCAAGTGGCTCCTCTGTTGTTTGCAGAATTAATTTCCTAAGAGCACCAACATTAGACCCATAGATGTTCAACGCCATCCAGTCAGGCAAACCAGATGCCTGACTCCATTTCTACTGCATTTGAACTTGGGTGGAACATTGTAAGTCTCCAAACACATGTAGCATGTTTAGGCCATGGTCATTCATTTAATGGACCTTGTATAGTAACAGCCTGATGCACAGGGAGTAGAAGTTCCAACCAATAACCTCCTTATCACTTTGTRGAAGCAGATTTTGAATACTTCTGTATACTGATTAGCTGAAGTGTTCCCAGAGCCCTAAGGACAGTGTATCAGACATGCTCAGGAGTTTGCAGGTCACCTGTATGTCAACATAGATTGCCATTCTTTATGCAGTTCCCCTACTTTACTAAACTTACCAGTAATGCTGCTGTTTCCACTGTTGAAATTCCAAATGGAGACAGAAAGCCCATCTTACATCAGCCACAGATTGCTACACAAAACTGGTGACTTTCAATGGTTATCTGTGTATCAGTGTTTGGGCTCATGGGTATAATCAGTGAATATACCAGTTTAAACCTTTATGAGGCTGTTGTTTTCATATTGTTCCTATTTGGCATGAATCTGGTGCTTTTGAAGTAGGACATTAATTGTTCCTTAACAAGATATCATCATAAAACCTGCAATTTAGTGCTTCGCTTCTTCCTATTTCCATATAGAAATCAGACCATGCTAAATTCAAGCTTTAATCCCTTGGCCCTTCTTGTAACTGGTGCTATAGACTATGAAGGGTTACYGACCCATAACAAATAAATTAATAAGCTTCTATAATTATATATGGGTCATTTTATTTTAAACCATGAAATCAAAAGCTCTGTTCACATTAGTGCAGGAACTGCTGTAACTGGCCATTGGGGTTCCCTTGATACACCATCTGCAAATATAGCAAACTGGCACGTTTTGTCAGACAGAAAGAATAACTAGAGCACATATTTTTTGTTTGTTTGTGTTTGATTGATTCTTTTTCCTATTACTTTTTCTGGGCATAGGTCTCAAAACCTGTATCTTCTACCCCTTGCTCCCCCAAAAAGTATTTCTGCATTATGTCATGATCTTTGTGCTTTTCAACCTACTGCTTCTGCAAAGTCCTCAGATCACCACTAATTAGTAGATTGGATTAGCATGGTCTTTGACTATCTTGTGGTGAAGCACAGAAGATATGGGCATAGTCACAAAAGTGCCTGCTGATATCTCTAGAAAAGAGTAGGTTTGTGTTTTTCAAGGGAAAATGTATTGTGTCGCTCTTGCTTATCCTATTCCTCTTGATCTCCTGCACTTCTCCTATTAGAATTTGTTCTGACAGTTCCTATGGTTGGAGGTTCTTAGTTCATTTCCTATATAATACTGCTCCTCAGTTTACTTCTGTATGTCCCCACCCTCATCACTACTTTCACTATGGACTCTTTGCTCTGGTATCCATTTTTCCTGATGATCATTTRAAGTTGGATGCCTGGGAAAAATAAGCATTATTCCATGTATTTCCCTACCTCACAGCCTCTTTACTTCATGGAAGAAAATTTCTAGCAATAAAAAACTAGTGACCTTCTCGGAAAGCCTGCCAACAGACTAACTTCCTGCCACCTCTGGAAAAGATAACTGGACACAGCTGCCATGTGAAGTAGGATGGTTGGCATTCTCTGAATGTGAACTGTCCACATATCATGGCAAGGAAGCAGAAGTGCACATAAGGAGCCTGGCTACAGACACAGAACCGAAAATGGCCCCAGAATGGGAGATTAGTTCAGTGCTCTGCTAACGACTTACTAGGGGAAAGAAAAAAAAAAAAAAAGGCGGAGACTAACATCTGCAGGTGCATGAACTTTGTAGAGTTAGCAGGACTGCACATGGATATGCATCAGGAACATGGCAATTTTAGCCAGAAAATTAGCCCCCTCAGTGGGGGCCCCCCTCTAAATGTGTTAGGTCTTTGCAACCTCTGCTTAGTAAGTCTTAAAAATGACGATTCCTGCGTGGTGGTAGGAGGTGCCAAAGGAATAATTATGCTGTATGTGCCTTGTGCTTTACTTTTCCTAAATATCTCCTGATAACTCCATCAGCCTGAAGATATTGAGCCTCATGGCTGTCCAGTCTAGGAGAAGAATCCTTATGTTCTTCTAAAAAAGGAAATATGAGGAAATAAATTACTGTGTCAGATAATGCCTTTTTTTTTTTTTTTTTTTTCCAGTTACTTTAGAACAGAAATGCCTCAGTTCTGCCCTAAGTTAGATAGCTGGTGTGACCACCCGCTGCATTGCAACTTAAACTTGTACAGCTGAGGTCAGACTTTCTGGCATTTGTATTTCCAAACGTATAACTCAAAATGAAAGTAGTTTACCTGTCTGGAATTTTGGATGTAGTTTTATCACACAGGAGTGATTTTTAGCAAAAGTTCTATCCTTGTGAAGTTAGTAATGATTTTGGCACAGTATGTTGTGCTCAAGAAAGCCCCTGGAAGGAAAGCTGAACCAGAAAGGAAAGTAGCAGTCAGCTTCCAAGACAATATCCCAGAAGTTTAACACCTTTCTAAACTCAGACCATACAGATTTTGGTAAGGGAAAAAAAATGCTGTGTGTCATGTTAAGGGAACAAAATTAAGACTTTTTTTTATTTAGACAATATCCTTGGATGTATTTTCAGCCTTTACAAGTATTTTAGCATATGGGGGACTTCGGATCCATTGCAGACATTGTAGCCAACAGAGGGCAGCCATAGGATGGAAATTAGCGTCTGAGTCTGACACCCTTTCGTTTCAGAGCCCAGAAAAGCAACAGTCAATCAACATAAGAGGAGTCTGTTCGCTGGTCTCCAGGCTAATTCATTAGAGAGACACCTCCCTCTCTGGCTCATCTTTTCTTTATGACACAGGAAGATGTCAGACTTTCATGGGACAAAAGGACATTCTTAGGAATGCAAAGGACTGAAATATCATCTCATACCCTGGAGCACTTCCAGGACACCAAGGATGTGCAGTCTCCTTAATCACAAGTCCTTTTTTGGTCCTGCTGCATTTTAAGAGACCAGTCTGACTCAAAGATGATATCAAGTTCGCCTAAAGTAGCCTGGAGGATTTGCTTTTGAAAACCATCCAACCCTAGCTTAACCAAACCAATCTTTCTTAAATTTAAACCAAAAATTGGGTCTTRCTCAACAGTACCTAATTTCCTTCTCAGCTTTGCGTTTGGGAGAGCACACTGCTATCTGCCTCCGAGACAGAATTTTTGAAGGTATATACCTTTTATTTGGACCACAACACTAAGCAGAAATCCAAAAGGACATATACAAGCTATTTTGGAAGATTGTGCTTTTGCACTGTGGCTGTAGACACACAAGTACATGTCTCTGCCTCATGGCAGTGTTCAAAGCCAACGTTCAGGGAAGATTAAATTAAACTGGGCAGCGAGGCATTGTAACAGGGCCAGTTGCTGGTCCCAGAGAAGATTAGACTACAACAGCATAAGTTGTCAGAGTATAAAATTAGAGGCCCGACAAGTTGAGAATATCTCAGAGGACATTACACTGGTGGGACATTCGTGAGCCAAACATGACCAGCTCTCACTTCCATCTCACATGTGGGATAGTTACATTTTACATATAAATAAATGATGGATTACCCTCCTCCCTGTGAAACAAGAGAAGGAGTGAAGAAAAGAAGATTACAGCATGAGCTCTAGAACCTAATCTTTTCAAAACAGTTACTAAACTAATTCTACAGTCATTTCTCCCTGGCTGTCATGACTTTTTTCAGCTCTTTTTTCACTAATTTATTCCCTTGAGTTTCCAATTTAGGTTTTCTATGCTTGTTTTTGACGTGTAGCAAAATTTGTCTCTGCTCACTGCACCTCCTTTCTTCATCTCTTGCTTTTACTCACATTAGTATTTCCATAGTTGACTATCTAATAACTTATTTCCTTCTGTTTCTCTGTTTTCACCCACAATTTTCATATTCTTTGATACTGCTCTTAAACCAAAAATCCTTTCCACTTTTCACCTACCTAGTCCTCTTTACTTTTCTCAGACCCAATGTCAAAACACATTTCTGCCCCAAAATACTCTCCATTGTTGAACTCCACATTTCCTGTCATATACAACTCTGTTATTTTCCAGCACATTCAACAMACAGTAGGAACCATAAGTCAAATACAGAAAGACAACGGAAAGTAGAAAATAAACTACTAAGGTGGTAGTATTTTAGCACAGTCTTAATTCATTAATTCTAAGGGAGTCTTTCATCTTTGGATCTTTTTATTTTCAAACTCTATAAAGGAAGTTTTTGATGGTCCAAGTATACTTGCAGGGTGTCAGTGCTCAAGCTGTTACTTGCTAGCTGAGTCATAAAGAGATGTCAGCTGTTTGGAAACGAGAACTAAGAGCAAGTCCCATTACCTGCCTGAAAACTGTTGAGTCAGTGAACCTGAAGAAGTCACTACAGTTCCTTTCTATTCTCCAAGAGATACAATTTGCTCTCTGACATTTTGCTCTCTCTCCCTAAAGCACTTCAAGTTTGTGTATAACTAGAGAGATAAATACTCATTAGACTCTAGAGGTATTTATTAGCTATGTTGAAAAAAATAAGAGCAAGATAATCAAGGTCTTTGAACATATAAGAATAATGCTGCTATCCCTGAAAGAGTGACATACAACTTTCTTTACACATTGCTGGCCCAAATTTATTGTCCATCAAAGTGAATGGTTGTCCTTCTACCTCATTCGGATTGCACTGGGCCCCAAATCAACAACATATTTCAGAAATTCTCCTGAGAAAGAGCAAATGCATTAGCATAGCAGCACATGAATTAAAGCTGGCTTGATCCGCTTTAATGTGTGTTCTGAGCCTGGGGCCTACTAAGAACCTTCTGATCACATAATCTGCCTATCTAGAGGATCGGTATATATACAATGAGATAATCCTGGTAATCAAGAGTGTAGATAATAGCATTATTATTTTATTTCCATAAATATTTGAAAAGATAATTTTTCTTCTCTGCTACAATTTGATAGGCTTGGGAAAAAAAAAAAAAAAAAGACCTGCAGCAAGTTATGGAAATGTAATATGATAATATAGGATAATATACTTCAGAAAGCAAAACACACAAATTAAAAATATTTTGATTGCATACATGCTTTCACACTTTCAGACATAATCAAAAATCACTGAAAAACAACAAGCAACTGATTCCTTTTATTGGAAGTGTCAGGAACGTATACTATATTAATCAAGGCCTTAATCACACACTGCTTTTGTGTATGAGAAAATTTTACACTGGGGCAGGTAGGGGCAGAAGGCAAAAGGATTCTGGGGGATAGATGAGACAAAAGCAGACAAAGCCTTTTGGCCAAGGGAAGTAGAGCAAAGAGTTTTGGGGCAGCAGGCGTCAGGACAGAAAGTGTGTAGCCAGAGAAGGGCAGCCCAGGTCTAGCATGCTGGTGAGTGATCACAGCAGTTGCAGTCCTATTCTGGTGCTCCTGTAGCAATGCAGTATCTACTTGAGCCTTACTTAGCCTATTATGTCACTACTAAAGCCAAAGAAAAATGTTGACAACTCAACGACAAGATGAGACTGAGGCTGAGTGATACTGATATAGTTCATCTGGTAAGAGCAGAAAGCTTAGACCTCTTACAGCATAGTAACAACATCAAAGCAGGAATGATTTTTGTTAATTGAGCAGGCTGTTTCACCCAAGGCAGGAGAAAACATCCAAGACTGAGGTGCACCAGCCAGTGTGCAGCTTTGTGAGTGGCCTGAAGAGTAGTTCACTCATAAACAGTTAAATATGGTGGCTGATGGGAGCTATTWCTTCAAGGCACCTTCTGCTCACTATAGTAAGCACCAACACCAATTACTTCATTAATGTCCTGAATTCATTTGCTATTTTTGCATATAGATTGTCAGCGTTAGTACATTCTTGGTAATGGTTTTAAAGCAAGTTGAAAGGGTACCTATATTGTCGAGAAGAGGTAATCTCTGAAGTCAGTTTCACAGATTTCTGCAACCTTGGCCCTTATATTGTAGATGGGTCTTGGAAGGGAAGAACTTCCTCTATAGTCAAGCACCCCTGTTTCTTGTTGATGTTATACTATAAATTCAGATAGAGAAATAAGACTGCAAAGCAATTGAATTAGTTGGAAAATTACAAATAAAATCAGCTTCATGGAGCTCCTGGCATTAGACTACAGTAAAATACTTTGTCACTACATCTTGAAATTGAACCTAAAGAAACACATTAATCAAAAACCATCTGCAAAACAGAAATTACTCACCAGGAGCTCTTGAGTTGCAGTAGTGATATAAAAGTATAAGTTCATAAAGGATGGATTGTGCCAAAAAGAGCAGGTTAACCAAACACATTTTTTTTTTACTATGTGGTATTTACACACTTCTTGCTAATGTTGTAGTCCCCCAACTGATTCAGTTTTGAACTTCTGGATCCACAGGATCCATAACATGAACCTTTATCCTTATTTCATTCATCAAAAAGTTGAAATTTCGTTTTGATTATATGTTTGATTTAATCCACAGTAAAGACAGGATGAATTGCAAATTTTTGATCAGCTTTGCTGTTCAAATTCTCGTGATATTCAATGGAAACTTAATCCATCCCTACAGAAATCAGTGGAAGTTTTTTCAGCGATGTCCGTGGGGAGTAAGAATTTATTTATATACTACTGAGTACTGTCAGTATTTGATTTGGACTGTATGTAAATAAAAAGCATGGGCCTAAACAGATTACAGTTGGTCCCCAAGTAGAGAGTATGAATTAAGTCCAAGGATCTTTACCTCAAAGAAGAATTTATTTCTAGAATCCAAAGCTCAAGAGACTTGCTTTGTGTTTCCAGAGCTGTCTATGGGAGATTGATACCTGTGCACCTTCTTCTATAGGAATATTTTTAGGGAATGAACTCTATTCTGAGTCTAGGTCACTGGCATCGCAACTAGGTAGGCAAGTGGAGCCTTTACTCTGCCCAGCACCTTGGACAGGATCTCATTTGTGCCACTTCTGCACTTGTCTTCCTTCCCTACAGGACCTTTATAAGCACTATTTAGATACATTGTGTTTTCTTTAGTATTTAATTTTATTATGAAATTGAGTCCATCATAAATGTCAGAAGATCGTCTGTTTTTCGTTTTCAAAGACAGAATGTTTACATTCCTGCCTTTCACATAGTTTTCCAGGTTATCAAGATTTCTGTCAGGCAGGATGTTACTTTTTTCTGCTCCCTGCACTCCGAACAATTATCTGAAGTGCTTTGTGTTTTTCCACATGGGGCCTACTTCTGATCTCCTTCACACAGGTTTTAATCTCTTTACTCTAATGGAGTTACTTCTGACTTAGTTGACTTTGGTAAGGAATCATGCCTTGAGCGTGTCTGTCTCATGCCTCATCTGMACCCAAATGGACAGGGCCAGAGAACTGCTCCAGAGGCTTTCAAAGCAACTTGAGGGAAGATGAGTTGTAACACACCACTGTGCTTACACACTTGCTCTACCACTTGCTTCTTACCTGCTCTGCCCCAGAGAAATGCAGCATGGGCTACTAGCATCTGCCCCWTTTCACTCTTCATGAACTCTTCAGCTAGCTGTTCCTAACTGTAAGAGTATGATATCATATTAAGGTTTGGGGCTCAAACTTTTCCTACTGTTGCTTACATTGGGTCAGAGATTTTCATCAGTCCTTTCCAATTCCCATCTGATCTTTTACTGAAAGAGAAATATTGCCTGTCCAATTATGTTTTGGTCTTTTAGGTGAAAAACTGAATCCAATAAAGAGACTAAAAAGTTAGTACCAGAGATGGATGATACATGGAGCATTTTTTTTTCTKTATGCATCAATCTTACATTTAATTACAGTGAATCAGCATCACAGTGCGCTTGAATCATTTCATGAAAACATGACTAAAAGCTCATTTTTAGAGCCAAGAGCAGTTTATTCCCAAAAGGTAAAACACTGCAAGATAAAGCATATGAACGTTACTGTGCAGGAAGTCAAGTTTATGTATTCTGTATAAAAGATCTTAGAAAAGTTTTCACTATTTGCATTTTGTAGGCCTTAAGTTAGAATAAATGCTGTGGTTAACTAAATTAAAAATTAAACAGGAACTATTTCCTGTTTGCTAAAAAAACACTATTAATAAAATCTTCATGCTTAATAGCTTAGCCAGTCACTGAGGTTTCTTCTCTCTTTTGATTTATAAGATATATGGTTAATTTTACAATCCAGAAACAGTCTCTAAACCAATTTATACATTTTACTAGTAGTATAAAATATTCTTGATATTAATATAATAAAATATTTTACTTGCAAATAACTTTATAAGTGTTTTTTTCTAAAGCAACTTTCATCAGTATAATGAGGTTGCAAACTGTAGTGCAACTGGAGTTAGAATTTCTCCACATAATCCTTCCTGATTCCATCCACTATTCAAACAGCAATTTTATCTTACAAAATTATTTGGGAAAAATGACCACAAAGGTTTTCAAAGATGGAATAAGAGAGTACAAATCCATTTAGATAACACATCAAATGAAATATCCCAAACGACATAGCCAGTAAGAAATGTTGTTTACGCTGTTTAACAAAAAAATAAGAATGAAGAAGGCCACAAGACAGCTGATTTTGAGTTGATGCAAGGAAATGTTGAGAATTCTCTTCAGTAGGAGCCAGAGTAATCACCTTTGCAGGCAACTTCTGTTTTCTAGAAGATAGAGCTGGAACAGTGTCCCTGCTCATCACCTTCTTTTGGTTTATAGATCCTCAATAAGCAACCTAACAGATTCTCATGTAAACCCAGTAAATACTTCTTTCACAATAGCCAGTTGAAAACTCAGGTTAAATTTCCAGCTGGCTCAAATAAAGTATGAATCTTTTAACACAGTGCAGGCTAGGAATCAGTACTGTCTATTATTGACTTGGTAGCAAACTAATAGCTTTGCACATTTTAGCATTACTAGTACAAATATAGCTAATGGATATTAATACGATATGAAGAAGTGCTCATTAAAACCCTATAAAATGCATTTGGTTAGTAATTAGCTGTTTTGAAAGCATAAGTTCTTAACTAATGTGTTTATTTCACATATCTATAATTGCAAAATTACATATACTCATTTTTATAGATTGCAGTTTCAAAAGATATGTTCTCAGTATGATTCTAATATACTTTTTCATTCTTTCTTTCTTTTGTTTTTACACATTTTCAGGAAGTGTGGAGGAGGAAAATTTCAGCAATAACTTAGCCATGGATAGCCAGCAAAGAGAGCTCCTGCGAAGGCCATTCCCTAGACAGAAAAGGCAGGATGAAATAGGTCAAAAAGCTATGCTGGGGATGAAGCAATTCTGAGTTTACAACGAGTTACCTGGCACTCTCAATCTCATGTGCTCATGCTCATAGTGGCTACTTGATTCAACAGCACACTCGGGGTCTGCTGGATGAGTGTCAGGCAGCAATAACTCATTATTAGTAATGCTTCGGAACAAGGACCTTGAAATCTTCGGCCTTTATTTTGGAAGGAAAAAAAAAAAAAAAGGAAAAATACTTAAAAAATAAAACGTAAAAAATAAAAAAGGGGTTTCTACACCATTATTTTAGCTTCAGTCTCAACCAGGCTAGAAGTATAGTTCTACTTTTTCATTTTGTGAATGGAACATGTAAGATCAGTTTTTCACTACGTTGCCCTGCAGTGATGCTTTGCAGGCCACCAGCATCAGAGGCTTTTCAGCTCCATTCAGCTCTATATAACTTACATGATCCCTTCATAAAGAGTTGTCCTGTTCAGGCAGTATAGGGCCTTGCAGTCATGCCCCTTTTATCCATCATCTCTGTGAGCACAGGTTTCAACAGAAATGTTTGCTTTTCTAACCTTGCTTCTCTCAAATGCTGCAGTCTTTGAAACTGCATCCATTCCCAGCACAGGCAGACTACTGCTGTGCAGGCCATGAATAGAGTGCACTCCCAGGTTGTTTTGTGGAAATCTGAGGCAGTTTATATTTGTATACCATTAGCACAGAGAATCTTAAGCAGAAGGCTTTCCCTTGTTTTTTTCACAACATCTTTTAAGCAACTTTTCAGGTTCCTATGGAAAAAAATCCCTTCAGTGCCTTATTAAGTTCATTTGAAATTCCGAAACTAATGAGGTTTTTGTCTCCTTCTTAACCTAAGAGCTATTGTTAACTCTAAAAAGAAAAGAGATAATCTGCTAAAGAGCTAAAAATACTGAACTCTGGCAACCTTTTCAGAACTTTACAGAGAAAATGATTGACACACTTGCACCTTTAATCTTCACAAAGAAAACTCTAATATGGGAACGCCTATGCTCACCTCACAGCAACTCTTTCACTAGCTGCCTGCTATTTATTCTGTAACAGTTAGGAAGAATTCAACACACTTCAGATAGATCATTAATGCTCAGAAGGTGGTATTCATCAAAAATCTATAATGATCGCCCAAGGGTGCTTATACAATGCTGTTTTCAGAGGAAGATCTGTATTTTTTCCTGTAAGAAAGAAGTAGGCAATGCTCTGAGGTAGCAGTGCCAAAAAGTCTAGCTACCTGTGTCAAACCGAATCCCCATGACTGTAGAAAAAAAAMCAGCAGCTCTCGTAGAAGAGGGTTATATTCAGGGTGCAGGTTGTAAATTTTCAATTGATTTTCAGCCTTCAATGGTCCTTTCCAATCTTAATCATTCTGTGATTCTGTGATTAATACTCTCCAAATTTGTTGACATTAAAAGAGCTCAGAGGGTGGTGATAAATGGGGCCGAGTCCAGTGGAGGCCTGTGGCCAGTGGTGTCCCCCAGGGGTCAGTGCTGGGCCCAGTGCTGTTCAACTTGTTTATCAATGACCTGGACGAGGGCACGGAGTGCACCCTTAGCAAGTTTGCGGATGACACCAAGCTGGGTGGAGTGGCCGACACTCCGGAGGGCTGTGCTGCCATCCAGAGGGACCTGGACAGGCTGGAGAGTTGGGCAGAGAGGAACCTCMTGAGGTTCAATAAGGACAAGTGCAGGGTCCTGCACCTGGGGAGGAATAACCCCAGGCATCAGTACAGATTAGGGGTGGACCTGCTGGAAAGCACCTCCACGGAGAGGGACCTGGGAGTCCTGGTTGACACTAAGTTAACCATAAGTGAGCAGTGTGCCCTCGTGGCCAAGAAGGCCAATGGSATCCTGGCCTGCATCAGGAGGAGCGTTGCCAGCAGGTCAAGGGAGGTGATTCTGCCCCTCTACTCAGCTCTGGTGAGGCYGCACCTGGAGTACTGTGTTCAGTTCTGGGCACCCCAGTATAGGAAGGACGTGGAGCTTCTGGAGAGGGTCCAGAGAAGGGCAACCAGGATGATTAAGGGAATGGAACATCTCTCGTATGAAGAGAGGCTGAGTRAGCTGGGCCTGTTTTCTCTGGAGAAGACACGGCTCAGAGGGGATATGATTAATATGTATAAGTYCAGGAAGGGAGAATGCAGGGAGGAAGGGGACAAGCTGTTTTCACTGGTGGCCAGCGATAGGACGAGGGGTAATGGCCACAAGCTGAAGCACAGGAAGTTCCGTCTCCAGGTGAGGAGCAACTTCTTTACTGTTAGGGTGACAGAGCAGTGGAACAGGCTGCCCAGGGAGGTTGTGGAGTCTCCTACTCTGGAGGTCTTCAAAACCCGCCTGGATGCCACCCTGTGCCACATGCTGTAGGTGTGCCTGCTTGAGCAGGAAGGTTGGACTAGATGATCTGTAGAGGTCCCTTCCAACCTTAAATATTCTGTGAATCTGTGAAAAGGACTGCAATGGAGCAACAATGATTCAAGTGAGATTCTTTTTTCCAAACACTTATTTTGTTGAGCGGGAAGAGGTTAASAGAGAATATCTCTTCCTTTCAAGAGATTTCTCCTGTTATAGCATCATCTTTTCAAAGAAACTTAATTGTACCATATGAATTTATGAGGACTATATGAAAGATGTCAAGCTCATGATAGAAGTTGGATACACTCCAGAAAAGAAAGAAAGAAAGAAAGAAAGAAAGAAAGAAAGAAAGAAAGAAAGAAAGAAAGAAAGAAAGAAAGAAAGAAAGAAAGAAAGAAAGAAAGAAA
>NW_020455621.1:2036220-2063647 GCF_003342845.1 Nothoprocta perdicaria
AAAGAAAGAAAGAAAGAAAGAAAGAAAGAAAGAAAGAAAGAAAGAAAGAAAGAAAGAAAGAAAGAAAGAAAGAAAGAAAGAAAGAAAGAAAGAAAACTACAAATGTATCTTTCTATTCCCAACCAAAGAAATATCTCCAGCAGGGCCTCCAGGGCAAATCTCCTGATGAACCAATCAACCTACCTTGTACATCTCTGTGTATTCCACAGCATGTGGTCACTTCCACAATATCCTGCATAGTATTCATTTAAAGCCTTTCTACTCCTCAGCATGATCGTGTCATGTTTTTCAAGATGCACAGGTTTGGAGTAAGTGTTTGAACATCTGACTACCTTCAGAAAAYCCAGGTTAATTCCAAACATCATGTTTCATCAGGTGGAGTTCTGCTGTTTGAGCAGCACTGATGCAATGGTGAACCTTGTTTGAGGCTGGGGTGTGTGCTCAGAGACTTCTTACAGTAGAAAGTAAAACCAAGTCTGGTTTGTTCACACTTGTTGGACATTGCATGGCACTAATTCATGAGGAGTACTGTACCAGCTGTGGCTTCCTGTTCACAAACAGCTGTGCTCCAGCTACTTAAATTTCAATACCCATCTCAAACAAACACAATGGTTTTCAGATATTGCTTTGGGCTTTTGGAAGAACTGTTGAGGTCTGCCCCACTATTGTTACCTGCCATACATGAAATAGATCATTTGTAAATGCTTTGAAAATTCAAGGTAACAACCAACATACTGTTTTATCTATTGTTGTGTTAGAAGAATTGTAATCAAGTTTAAAGCCCTCATCAGAGCTTCTAACATTGCTACAGAACTACTAATATTTTATCCTGAGCTTTGTAATTGAAGACAGTTATTCTGACTTGCTTCTTGTGTTGCACTGACAAAAAGATAATGATCTTGGAAAATAATCTCCATTCCATAGACTGGGAATGCATTTCCCCAAATCTGTTATTCCTCTCCCAAATCAAATGCTTATTCTCATTCTCWTGGATGAATCGTTCAAATCCCTTGGTCTCCTGAGTCATTCTTGTGGACGTCTGTCCATTAAAAGGAGATTATATGAGGCAGGCAGAAGATCTAGAGTATGACTGCAGCCTGGTGATGTAGGTAGTTTTTCCTCTCGAGGCCCCATTAAATGGCACACATTCTTCCAGGGTAGGATTCTGTTCTGCAGTTGTGTGGCTACTAATCTTTTCATAGATCTGTCCTCTAATCTCAAGGCTGTCGTACATGGATTGACACTTGTCCTATAGCCTCATCCTTTACATCTCTCCTGAGATTTCGTAGTTGCTCTGTCTGCTTCCAGGTCCTCTTTAGGCCAATTTGCAGGCTGACATCAGAGGAATGCTGTTCTTTMTCTCCCTCTCTCCAACTAATGATTTTTAAAGCCATACATTTCACTTTGCATTTGACATGAAGGCAAGAAAGTACATTTTAAAAATCACCTATTGGGTGAGTAATAAAAGCCATGAGCCATTAAATTCATACACGTTTTTCCTTAGCCTTTGCCAAGCTACGTGCAATAAAACAATCTGACTCTCCTTGACCATACTTGATTGTTGACTATCAGAGTAGCATAAGATATCCCTCAGACAGTCTGATTACATTATACAGAGAGATTATATTAAACATGTCCTACATTTTTGGCTGGGACAGCTGCTAACTGTGAAGATAGTGGAACCTCGGACTGCAAGGTATTTGCTTTCTCTGTCCCATGTAGGAGCAAGATCTTATGCAAATTTTTCATAAGATTTTCTGATAGTTTGCATTTATTGTTTCCTTTAGCTTGCATCTGTGTGCTTTATAAGCTGGCAAGTCAGCCCCACAGTGACCCACATTCTCAAACTGTTTAAGTATCCTGTTGCTAGCTCTATGAAACTGAAAAGGATTTTTATTTTCACTGAGCAAGCCTATTAAAATCATTCTGTTTCACTGGCACAATTTTTTTTATATAATTAGTCAGTAGAATGTAGAGAGCTTATATGATGCATGCCTGGTTTTAAATGCTTTTATAAAACAAAGCTGTTTTATAAAACAGCTAGAAAAAAAAAATACTTTCAGTAGACATTCATCATTTACACTCATTTAGCATTAACTCACTGATATTAAGATCAATCACTGGCTCACACTATAAATAAAATTCACCTTAATAACATCTGCAGGAGAATTGTATCCCTGCTGTCCTATCCACATTCCGTTTCTCATAACATCCAAGCAATAGAAGATACACATCCACACTTTCGATTTAGAAGACAGCAAAACAAAAACTCCCTCTCCTGCTGATTAAAAAACTCAGTGATTTTTTTTTCCTGAACTATGATCTTCATTCACAACCAGCAAAGGTCTAATAAAGGTAGTGCTGGAGATATGCAGAGAAATTTGTAAAGATTGGGCCAGATTCATTCTGGTGAAGGTGAATCTTAGGGTATCCTATGACAAAGACCAGAGTAGTGGGAGGTGTGATAAGGTTTATGAGTAGAAAGTTCTTTGACTCTTTCCCCCAAGCCAAATTTACCCTTCTCTAAAGGCCCAAGACATTAAAAATTGGGCAGTGCCTCCTGAGGAGAAAGTGTCAAGGCAGGAAATTAGCAATACGTTAGTACATAGAAATATATCAATCCACTATGTTCCTCCTACAGCTTCTTCTTAAGAAAGCTATGAAGACATGATGGAAACGTTAAAAGATGTGACAGGATACCTATCTCATTGCCTTCTA
Source organism: Nothoprocta perdicaria (assembly GCF_003342845.1). NCBI lineage: Eukaryota > Metazoa > Chordata > Aves > Tinamiformes > Tinamidae > Nothoprocta > Nothoprocta perdicaria. The sequence continues at coordinate 2,038,939 of NW_020455621.1, forward strand.
AGAAAATCTCCATGGTAGTCTCCCAGGCTTGTTTGTACAAGGAAATTTATTTTATGATTTCTGACATTGACCATCYGCCCCAACCTGCTGGAATGACTTTCTATGGATATCCCTGATAACAAATTTTGCAAGTCTAGTGTTATTATTTTCATTTTACCTAGAAAGAAGAGAAAATGAACTTAAAGGATTTGCTCAAGGTTAGTTTCCATATCAGAACTGGATTTTGAGGAGTTTGTGACCTTACATCTAGCCCTTGAATAGTAAACTGAAGTTGTTTTTTCATCTTTTCAAAATTCCGGGCAACATTAAAAGCAAAAGGTAATAAGACACCTCTGTATTATTTATAACACTGCCAGTGACAGCATCTACCTGAGCAATGGGCTTATTACTAAGCTAATCATACAAAAATTATTTCCAGGTTAATCCATCTCTGAGGTCTCTTTTTTGTTTCCTTGCCTAGAATTTGACCATCATGATGAAATTAAAGACAAATTAAAATAAGCAAATTTAAGAAATCCAGTAAAAACAGTTGCCTAGAATTGACCAGTCACGCCGTCAGGTCTAATTCTGAGAATTGGTGGCAAAGATAGGGGGAATTTTCTGCCCACTGCCATATGACCTTGAACTTTTGAATTGCTAAATAGGTGCTGAAATCTAGCTGTTCATAAGTTTTTAATGTCCAAATTATATAGAGAAGAATGGAGTTTGCAATAAGACTGGGACTGAGACAGGCAAATGTTAAGTGTTAAGCACTGTGCTGAAAGGGCATGCATCTCATAAAATAACAGTCACTGATGAAACAGCAGACATTTTGTGTATCTGCTCTATTTTTAACATGCACATTTTAAATGAGACTGTACCCGTTTGAGCACTGTTTTTTTTTCCTCACTCAAAGACTCATTATTACCATAATTTGTTCCACAGTAAAATCAAATATTCACTAATGTTTTTCATGTCAGAATGACAGGAGGGAATACTATTTTAGCACCACAGCAAATTCCATTAAAKACCAGAAAAGTTTAAAGTCTTCTTGCACATCGCAAGCTCCCATTTTTAATTAGATCTCTTGTATCCTTATTTTCCACCGGGTGTGGGAATCCTTTAGTGCCAAACTAGTCTGGCAAAAGCACAAAACTTACTCACATCCCATGGCTTTATTATATTCATATGGAACTGTTAAATATCATTGTAGACATAATGCAGCCTGGAATCTGAAATGCTTTTTTCTCTTTTTCACTGTTTTTTTCTAACATTAGCATTAGAAAACTTTTTTTTTTTTAATCTCCTCACCTAATGTTATGCATGGCCATATACCAGTTTCTTCCCCCTGCTCAAAAGAGGCTGTTTTTGTACTTCAAACTCAGCATACTCTAATCTGTAGAGATTAAAAATAGTTTTGTTCCATTGATGATGGGGACTGCATTTTTTCAAAGCAGGAACATACAAGAAACACCTTTCAGATGTGATAGSATATCACTTCTGATTACAAAATAAAAAGAGTGCGTTATTCTGCCTCGTGGAAGAAGAGTGATAAGACCAGATAAAGTAACTACTGAGAGATTTCCTTGCTGCAGAAGCAGTGCAATCTTTGTTTTTATGTGGTGGCTTGAATCAGCAATGTCTTTTGTGTCAGAGGCCAAGGTACTTAGCATGGCTTCACAGTCAGCTATTCCACTGTCAAGCACATCTCCTGAAATTGTGTTTCAAAGAGATAGTTAAGTTTAATCAMCTGTGCTCAGCAATTTTAAAAAACTTTCATCAGGTCTTTGATTCAAGTCATCATATGGAATCTGATAAACCAACTTGGCATTTTGGAGAACTTAGAATGATAGAGTGACTAGGTCTTGTGCAGACCAGTAATAATTTGCTGACCTCAGGAGCCAAGTGAAGATGACAGAGCACTGTGCTGTACCAAGCAGTTGTTCCACAGAGGAACTGCAAGATTTGCAGTTCCTGCTGCACAGAGGAGGCAAGCTCCTGGAGCAGAAGATCAAAGGAGACCACAGAGGTGAAGCACAGATCAGGTAGGTCTAGATTAGTAGACAGCCATAAAGAATAGAGTGCCCATGACACCCGCTTTGCACATGCCACAGCCCCTGCAATTTGTGCTATTGGCTTGAAAAGACAGGAAGGGCTAGGGTGCATATGGTGGCAGCTACTATATAAGGGGTGGTAAGGCAGAAAAAGACTAACCTCTTTTTTTTTTTTTTTTTTTTTTCTCTGCCTCCGCCAGTAGCAGCAGCACCAAAGCTGTTTTGGGAGTGCTCCTCTGGCTCCTCCCCCAGGAGTCCTGCCCCACTCTCTCTGAACTTCTCTCTCTTCTTTCTCTTCTCTCTCTTCTGTGTCTTCTCTTCTTCTCTCTCTCTTCTCTTCTCTTCTCTCTTCTCTTCTCTCTTCTCTTCTTCCTCTCTTCTCCTCCTCTCTCTCTCCTCCTTCCTCTCTCTTCTCCTCCTCCCAGGAGTCCTTCCCCACTCTCTATCCCAACTTCTATCTCTTCTCTCTCTTCGTCTTTCTCTCTTCTCTTCTTCTCTCTTCTTCTTCTTCTTCTTCTTCTTCTTCTTCTTCTTCTTCTTCTTCTTCTTCTTCTTCTTCTTCTTCTTCTTCTTCTTTCTTCTTCGTCTTCTTCTTCTTCTTGCTCTTCTTCTTCATCTTCTTCGTCTTCTTCTTCGTCTTCTTCTTTGTCCTCTTCTTCTTCTTCGTCTTCGTCTTCCTCTCTCTCTTCACAAGAAAAGACTGACCTTGGTCTCTTCATCTGTCTCTTTGAGAAGCCTGGAGTAGCATACCATGGCTACCTAGCTTAGTCCAACACTTTTGAAATCCTAACACCTTTCTGAGACCAAAAATGCCTGCTTACAAGATCTCTTTTTAATTTTGTTTTATTTTTCCTTTCATAAATACATATCCAGATCTGATCTAAAAACAAGAATGACAAAGCTACTGTCCTCCTTCATTTGCATTCCATATTTGACCCAGTGGTTGATTAATAACTTTTAATGCTGAAAATAAGTCTATATACATTTTCTTATTTGAATTTGTCTGGGTTAGATCTTCTTGACTTTGTTCTTGAAAGTAAATTTATTTTCAAAAACCAAAGTTGCCAAACTGTGGCTATCATAATCTGACTCATTTCTCCAGGCAGGTCTTGTCCACAATGCTTGTCTTTTTCACTTCACAGCAGAGAGTTTTCTTTATTATCCATCTTACGCTTCCCACACACCAGTTTTGCTCACCAGTTTTGCAGACTTAACTAACTCTTTGTCTGAAACTGAATCAGAAGCTTTAAAGGCTAGAAGGTCTCAGAAGTCATGTGTGCTCTGTGACAATAGTGAAGCAGAGCTGAACCCAAAAAAGTTGATATTGAGTGCTTGCTTTGGGCTTGGAAACAACATAAGAAAAATAAGTTAGGTGTTAAACAGAACACTTCCAGCATCCTGAAGAGATCTTAGGGCATACAAAATCAACACATGAGACTGCATCAACTGTGCACAGTCCATTACCCTCCACAGAAAGATATAGCCCCTTTTTTGCTAGTGGACCTATTCTTGTATCAAATGSCTGGGCTGACTTGGTAGAGAAAACTTGCTACTTCTGAAGAGGAATTCTCAGCCATCTGAGAAATYACCTCAGAAGCTGGAGGTTTTGTTTCATATGAGAATTGGAAAATGGTGGATAATGTCCTTTGTAGGCATCATCTTCACTTAAATAGAGTGAGGGCAAAAGGTTAAAGAAGTCTCAAAATATTTGCACAGCAATTTTTCAAAGTTTGAAAATTATGAGGCTTCAAAATAACTGCATTCAGCCTCAGGCAGTTAAAGGAGCAGAATCCCAACTGGAAGGCTCATGTCTGTGAGGAACATGCAGACCTCCTCGCTTGTGACTGGACAGATCTATTACAGAGACTGTTGCAGCTACTGCAATATGAGCCTCTTGTATTGSACATAGTTACAAGCCTGTTTGATTTCTTTTTTTCTGATCTTATTTTATATATCATTAAGGGCTATTTTGCATAATGCAGTGAGCCAAGTGTCTAGCTAAGCATTTGCAGCCATTTACACTTAAGTGGAAGACATGATGCCCTTATAAAAACTTAAATGACTTTAAAAAAAAAATCAGTCCTCAGCTAAACTGCTCCAAATTACAACTCATTTCACTTTATTTAGGAGCACGCTGAGGATCACCTGGAAAGGATAATAATTACTTCACTCTAAACAGTGCTCTTAGAGCTCTCTACAATGCACTTATTTTGTCTTATTTTGTATGTATCATTTTGATTTAAAATCATTCCTAAAAACACAGTCATTGCCTTTGGCTTTCATTCTACTTAAACCATCATATGATGCTACACATGGACTGTTTTCTTTCATTATCCCAGGCCACCCTCAGTTAGACAGCATGCATCAGCACTTCCCCTCCTATGGAGTAGCACATCTAATCCATGGACTAGAACTYAGAATCCAATGTGCCAGTAAGACAGCTTCAGATGCATTTGTATGCCTGGCCACAGTAATGCCGGAGGATAAAGCAAGCAGAAGCTGTCACTTGACTCAATCTCTCTAAAAAAAATGAAGAGGAAAAAAGACTTGATAAATGCATGACAATCAACAAAACCGTATAGTGAAAGAATTATGGCAGAGAGGGTAAAGAGGAAACAGACTTGTCTATTTGTAAAATGCCATCCTAACAAGGAGAGAGCAAGAGTTATAAGATCACTCACCTAAATACCTCCCAGGATGTCTTCTCTGATTAAGGATTTGTGAGAGTTATTGAGTTTTGAATTAGATGCACTTTAATAAAACAGTAGAATGTTCTTATCTGATTGCACCTTTATTGATTGTGTTAAAGAGGTCTATCCGCAGATCAAGGTCAATGATTTTACATAAACTCAGTAGCGAGATGGAATCACTAGCAGTATCTAAGGACTCCTATAGTCTGTCCACCCTTTCAGAGTACACTACTTAACCTGTAAAATTTAGAGAGAAAAGAGCGCAATATTTGTTATCTCTTTCTTACAGTAATACAATACTTACCCTAGTTAAGTATAATACTAATTTCAAAAAGACTATTCTTGATAGTAAGATCTATGGTAGTGGTGCTGATCATCTAGAAAAAAAAGCTTTTTTCATGCTATATATTTATACAGCAATGTTTCACAAACTTGAAAGGAATTTGTCCATTCTGAAATGAATTTATATAAATATGCTTCTTTACTAGAGCATAATGGGTCATTAATCTGATTCACTGTTTCACTGGCTTCAGTAGAGCTGATTTAGCTTTGCACTGTTTTATTGCAATTTGGGTGGTTTCTGAGTGACATATTCACATTTATCTTCAGAGAGTGCGTATATGTGTGTGAGTGTATAGTACGTGCTGTATATAGCATATGTATGCTTATATATATTAATTTTGTAGTTGTACATATTAACATACCCACAGGAATAAGCCCATTGGTTTGTTCTCTTACATGATGTCCACCTTTTTTAGAAGGGGTGACAAACCCTTCAGATTTTGGTTAGACCAGAAAACCATCACAATCTGTGTCACATGCTGTAGGTGTGCCTGCTTGAGCAGAAAGGTTGGACTAGATGATCTCTAGAGGTCCCTTCCAACCTTGAATATTCTGTGATTCTGTGATTCTGTGATTCTGTGTATGAAAGTCCTAGCAGGCTGCGGGTGCTAATGGTAGCAGAAGTGCACAGGTATTTTTGTGGAATAAACCTCAGCTCCATCAGCCATGTGATGAGACCAGTCTCTCAGAGCCATGGCTGTGAATGGGATGGGCAGACACCCTCTCCTGTCACCATTACTTGCCCTGTCTCTACAAAGGATGAGGYAAAGGAAGAGTGGTCTTGGACAGAGTGCTCACTGCTCACAGAGGTGCACAGCAGAGGTGGTGCTGAAGTTGAGGACAGAGCTTTTCCACGGGCACAGTGAGCCCACAAYGTACAGAGAAGGGAAGGAGGAAGCCCCTATGCTTTGACTTCAAAACTCAGGCTGAAGAGGCRCTTGGCTTGTGAATTTTGCAGATAAGAAATGATGGTTTGTTAGCGCAAGTGCACTGAGGAGATGGTTGGGTTCATCCTCAAACACGGCAAGGGCTTCTTCACTTCATAGCAAGGAATGGAAATTGAACTGCAAGAGAAGAAACCTCCCTATATATTTCTAGGCTGGGAAAAAGGACAAGCCAAGATCCACTAAACGTGGCTGCTGCTAGGAAAGCTGCTGACAGACAGTGGCAGAACCTGATGGGGACAGCTGCAGAGGAAGAGCCTCTCGCTAGGGAGTTTCAGCAGTGCAGGTGCTGAGCCTGCTGCAGGCCCAGATGGTGAGAGATTTCCTGAGTAATAGCTCCAAATGCCACAAATGAAACACGTGAAGGGGAAAGTGAACCCAATACCCATTAAAAGCAAATTTTGTTCATGACAACATGAAATCTGTCAGCAAGGCAAGTAAAGACCACTTGCCACTGCAGCTTCAGACACAAATGCTTCCTGTCCATGTAAAATACACCTCAAGAGCCTGTTAAGTTACTGCAAGATTTTCTGGGCAAAACTCCAGTCCCAGCCACAGAAGGAACAACCATGAAGCAGGATTTAAAAAATTTCACTATCTATCTTTGAGCTAAAAAAGACACCAGTAAGAATCTTGTCTCCTCTTCATCTGGCACATTCTCACAAAGGGTGGGATTTCATTTGGATGATATACTGGCTCCCATCTGTTTGCCTTATTTTCTGGTATTGCTAAGTGTTGGAGAGGAGTGAGTGTGTTCATTTGTGAGTTTCCTACTCTCTATATTCTCATGTAGGAGTGCAGAAGGGAATTAGAAGACGATGCTAGTCAGCCAGAAACACTTCCAGCTGGTTCGGAAACCAACGTGGTGAATCGTTATGTGGACAAGCACTAAATGGTCAAACAAGGTTCTCTAGCTTAGTTGTTATCATATTTGCTCCAGCAGCTGAATGTTCTCAATCTATCAACAAGTAAAAAATGGTGAATTTTGACCAAGACTGAAGGAAGAACAAAACATTGATTTCTTATCACGGTCAAGTAGGATGCCTTTACTTGATCCTTTACTTTCACCCATCAACTATAAGGCACCCTATCTGCTTGTTCTGTTTTCACTAATTAACTTACTGTGAGAACAACTATGTCATCTTTTTAACAAGCTCAGCTATGTGGGTTTTGGGGTTTTTTTTTGGCTATAGCATATAAGGCCTAACAAGCAAAGGATTTCCTAATGCAATTCCAGGCAGCAATGTTGCTCTTTTACTGCCCCTCAGCAGGGATTTTGATTTTCTTTTATTTAGTAGAAATGAGCAAAGAGGTCCCCATCCAACAGACAAGGTATTTGCTTAGAAAATCTGTGTCCAAGGGGTTGGGGGGAAGGAAAGAAAACTAAAAGAACACGGGAGGCAGTGGCTTCACAGATGCAAAATCAGATGCATCACCATCAGATCAATTCACCAAATGAAACATAGTAAGCATATTACTTCAAAGAGTTTTGTACCTTGGCAACCACAGATTTTGCAGGCTTGATGCTTGATGTTTGCTATTTCTCCTAGCCTCATTTTCACTTCTAGGAGTTGCAGGAATGAGGTACAAGATCTAAAGCTTGGATGTAAATAGGATGTATTTCCTTACATCCTATGAGGCAAAGGCTTGCCTTTGTGGGAGATTTCACCTATTTTAGAACTCTGCCGTGATGGCTTTAAATGAGGAGGCACTGCTATTGCTAGCAAAGATCTCACAGCCTCTCATACAGCACTGAACAGAGAGATTAGGTGAATTTGGGCACTGCTAATCTAAGCCTGAGTATCATGCTACAAAGTTGCACCCAAGCTAGAGATTTTTAATTTAGATCAGTTTTATCTAAATAAACTACCTTCATTTTCACATCAAGCAAGCCCTGCAATGCCTTAAAAGTCAGACCAGCAGCCTAAGTAACTCAGCCAAGAGGAAACAAGACTGAAGAAGTGGAAGACTGAAGAACTATAGCTCTGTGTTTAATCTAATTTCTCTAATGACGATGACAATGTCTCTAGTGGCAGTAGAAATTCTTTTTCATCATTTTCCTCAGTGTTGGCTTGGAAAATTGGGCTTGGTCAGAGACTTTCTGTGCTAGGAACAATGTCTGGATTGCTAGAGAAAATCTCTAGAACTCTGGTCCTCCAGRGACACAAAAGTTAACCAAATCCCCAGGTAATTTCCTGTCTGGTGAATGAGCCAATAAAAACTGACCCAAATATGCTAAAAATGGCCCTCATAGGCTAAAATCAGGGAATAGCTACCTGGACACACAAAAAAAGGGATCTGTGTTGAGGAAGCTATGCTTTAGATATGCTTTTTTCTTCTTCTTATACGCCAGTATGTCTGTCCTCAATCAGATAGAGATACAGCAGTAGGCATTGCGGTTGCAATAAGCCAGAACTGAAAATAACAAGCCAACTCAAATGATAAGCCAACTCAAATATGACAAGTCTCCATCTTCTCCTAAACTAGGAATGCAAATGTCTCCGCTTTATATAAGTAAGTTTTGGAAGCAACCACCATATGTGTTAAAAAAAAAAAAAAAAAAAAAAGAGTCTGAAGCAAGGCAAAGAAAGTTCAACTTATGTGCATAAAAAGAAACATCTCAGATCGCTCCTTGAGAAGCTTTCAGGTGTGAAAACATATGGAATAATTTCAGACCCAAGTACTAAGTGTCTCTTCCAAAAATCAGCACCGCCTTTGACATGTTCCTGGAAGCCCAAGAGAAGGGGACAAATGAAGTCTGAAGGCAAGGAGAACCAGTGCTGCCTGCCCCATCACTGGGCTCTGCTCTCTCTGCTTGACTAGCCCATACTGCTGCCCACGCTGCTGTGCCTGCTCTGGGCACCCTCTGAGCACTTAGCTCCAGAAGCTGTTAAACAGGCTGGTGCCTTTTATCAACAGTGACTTCAGTATGAGCAAATCAAAGCAAACTCTGAAGAAAAATAGAGGAACCTGCACAGCACATTAAATCCCAACTGGAACAACAAAACATAAACACAAGACCAGGGATCAAGAACTAGAAAATGAGGAAATTTGCAGCAGCTGTGGCCAGAGCTGCTCATTGCAAATATCAAATGCTTCTAGGGCCACCTTTTTACTTTGTGAGTTGTCCATCCTTGTTGTAGCAAGCTCACTTGGCCTCCATTTATAAGACTACATCATGCTTATAAGCAAGTATTATACCCAGAAATACACGATTCTCTGTTCTTCTCCTTTTGTTAGTGTGTTTAAACTCCCTCCTGCTTTTTAAATTTGTGCTCTTTATCAAACCCACAAGCAAACAAAAAGGCAAAACTCCAGTCAGAAGAGAGACATAAAGCAAGAACCACTTACCCAGTGGCCTGTTTAAACTGAGACTCCATCATAGCTGTTCTGCATCTCCATAATTCTTCAGTTTAAATTTATTCAGTGGAACACCTCTCCATTCCTCTCATTTAGACCTGAATTAGGAGATTGGAGGAACAGGAGGCTAGGGATCTTCAAAAGATTGATTATATTGTGTCCAGGGACTTTCTACACTTACAAGAGAAAAACAGGCATCTCTCAAGTATGATTTTGAACAGCAGCCTAAGTTGACTGWTTTAAATCACTCTCCATGACTCAAACTTATTCCTCCTCCTGCCATGTAGCCTGTTGGGGGAAACTGCAAAAAGAACAAGACCTCAGTCAGGAGAGAAGCCTAGAGAGATGCCAGTGCTGGAAGTCTCCAGCTGCTCCTGGAGCTTTTTATACAGTTTTTATTGGATTGCCAGTTTGTGCTGGTGGGTTGCTTCCTTCAACCTCCTGCAATGTTTTCTGGTGAGCTTCCACCTTCCCCTGCATCTCTTTCTCACTTTGCTTTCCTTCCTTTTCCCTTTCAGTTCTCCTGAGCAAGCCTCCCACATCTTTCCAGAGCCTCAGCAGTARCATTGACGATGGCTGCCACCACGTCCTTCTCTCCAACTTTGCTGCAGAGTGTGGCTACCCTGGATATACTAAAGAGCTCCAGAGTGGATGGCAGGTCTCTGCTGACATTTACTTGCAGAGAGCCTGGGAAGACAGAGCCAATGCTTGGGAAGTTGTTCAGCACCACTGGAGCCAGCAGGATTTCCTGAGAACTGCACATGCAAATACCCACCCRAGTACCAACTCAAAATGTTACTCAGTCTTGCGGAGATGCTTGGAGTGTGCTGGGGATGAGACAYGGGCATCGCACTTCTTAACTCAACTTAGTATGTGCTATTTTTATGACAGGTGCCCCCACCCTGTTGTTTGTTTATTTTTTTGGGAGGCTCAGATAAACAGGAGGCAATGTTTCTTTATGTCAGCAAGAGTGAGCAGGAGAGATAACAAAGGAGACAGGATAAGGAACCTCACATCAATAAGAATAAAGTATTTTTTTTTTCTTTTCCCTATATTGGAGCATTGAATGCCTTGCTTTCATTTTTCATGTGTGTTCACAATTATGAACCAGGAAACTGGAATCTAATACACCGAGTCCTTGTACTGAGTTAGCTGCTTAAGGGTGCAATTTTTAAAAATCATTGAAGCTCAAGTATTGATGCAGCTCGGAAGGCAGTGTGTGCTCCTCTGCACTTGTGGGAACAGGCCAGATTGGCCAATAATAATGCAACTGCACCGTAATAGTCTCTACACACTACTTTCAATGTACCAGCTTCGAGCCTATATTTAAAGCAGCTCAGAAGTTGTGTSTAGGCAAACCCTTGGGAATGTGTTCTTGTTCTTCAAACAATTGTAATCAAAGGCACAATGCTGACCCCGCTGCCGTCAGTGGGAGCTTTACTCCATATTGTTTTCAGAAGTTCTTTCAGATACTGGAGAAATTTCTGTTAAGTCAACGGGCTCTCATTTTGCAAACAGCTTTTCGAGGTAAAAGGAAAAAAAAAAAAATAACACTGACTGATCAAAGGCAAGTCTATGACTGCATCGCCTACAAATTTATTAACAMCTCATTAACACTTCTTGTACCTACAGAAGAAATCAAGCTTGGGAACAGCTCTGGCACAAAGTAAACAAGTCCCAAGTAGAAATCCTGCTTTTTTCTTCTGATGGTACCAGAAGTAGACTGTCCTTGATTGCAGAGGCTTTGTTCCTATGATTTATTAAGAACAAAAATGAAAGATTTCACCATTCCGTGATAAAAACTCCTATATGAGAAATCATAGTAATAATGATAAAAGCAACAACAACAAATTAAAAATAATATTTTTAACATAACATTGATTTTATGATATAGTTAAAATATCAGAATAATCTATAGGGAAAAAATCATTTAAAGAATTAAAAGCACGTGAAAGAAAGAAAAATAAAGACTAGTACATGTTTAGTACTGTATAGTAGCCCTGAAGTTGGGAATGGCAATAGAGAGTGATCACATGTCAAAATTGTCCATTGATAACTCTCAATTATCAGTGAGAACAATTATCAATGATATTCCCCTAGGATTTCTGTATTGACCTTTTTTTCCTTCACTACTGTAGATAAGTGAAGCTCCTGCCTTTCCATGCAGCCTACCACTGGTCCCAGCCATCTCTCCTGCCACCTTCTGTCCTTGTCCTCTAGCTCAGAAACCTTCAGAAACATATTTAAAACACTAACCTGTCAGAAGACAAAGACATTTAAAATTATTAGAGCAAGACTGAGTCTTACTTTCTGATGCAGCAAGAARTTAGGCCAGCTCAGTTGTGGAGAGACTTAGTCCAATGTTGTTAACCTGCTCGGTGGGTCCCCTCGCCTGCAACCTCCAACCCTCTCACCAGATACAGATGCAGAAAAGGCACTAGTGTGTATGTAGGTATGTGCAAAACCAGAAAGCAAATAAGCAAATGAACAATAACTTAGCAATAACAATAACAGTAGCAATAAATGAACAATTTTTCTTGTGATCTTACACACATCTCATCTTGGCTTGTTTCTTGACTGGTGAACATTGCTCCTTCTGTCTTTTTTTTTTTTTTTTTAGATCCCATCCTGTAATCAGCAGAAGAAAGAAGGTAAAGTGGAGGTTTAAAAATTCCATTTGCAATATATGAATCCAGAGAAACACAAATATGTATCTGCAGCTCCAAAAGGGAATACAGTTCTGCAGCAGACCAACTAGCAATAAGATATTTTCCCAGTGAAACAAAGTTCACCTTCCCTGGGCACATGCTGAATTTGCATTTGCATCTGTTTCACCTCTCTAAAACCAGTTTTGTTAAACCAGATCAGATGCTTTTATACTGACTTAGCTAAAATCAATTCCTAAATGATCAAAGGTAACTTAAAAGAGAATTGTCTTAATTATAATGAAGAGTGTCCTCAGCAATTTAACCAACTGGATTTAAAATAACCCCATCACTCAAGCAGCTGGATATGTCAAACTTTCCATGACTGGATTTGCTTTATTCTCTGTGCTCAAAAAGCATTTAGTGTAAAGAGTAYCTAATCCTAATCAGTGCATGTGAATACTGCTGTGGAAAAACAGTAGGCAATACAGTAGTTTGTTACGCTGCACACTGGGCTGGAGATCCAGGATCTATTTTCCACTTGCCAATTAGTCTCTTTTATTACCTTGAGAGATATACTCCATCTACAAGGGTTATCAATGGAAAGGGCAAATTCCTGTGAGTGGGAGTTTTCTCCTACCTTGTGTCTGCAGATTGGTTGGCCCATGGGCATGTAGTCTTGTTTGGGCCTCTGCAGGGCTGGTGTAACCCAAATATCTGTGGTTTTGCATTGTATTTTCTCAACAGCACATTCCCTTTTCCTGAGCTTGTATTTGTCTCTGACTGAGAGAAAAATCATAGAATCATAGAATCATAGAATGCCGAAGGTTGGAAGGGACCTCAGAGGTCATCGAGTCCAACCCCCCTGCTCACGCAGGGTCACCTAGAGCACGTGGCACAGGGCTGCATCCAAGCGGGTTTTAAAGATCTCCAAAGAAGGAGACTCCACAACCTCTCTGGGCAGCCTGTTCCAGTGCTTTGTCACCCTCACAGTGAAGAAATGCTTCCTTAAGTTCCTGTGGAACTTCCGATGCTTCAGTTTGAAGCCATTTCCTATCACTGTCCACCACTGAAAAGAGGCTGCCCCCCTCCTCCTCACTGCCTCCCTTGAGGTATTTATACACGCTGGTCAGGTCCCCGCTCAGCCTCCTCTTCTCCAGGCTGAACAGACCCAGCTCTCTCAGCCTTTGCTCATAGGGCAGATGTTCCAGGCCCCTGATCATCCTGGTAGCCCTGCGCTGGACTCTCTCCAGCAGCTCCACATCCCTCTTGTACTGGGGAGCCCAGAACTGGACGCAGTACKCCAGATGTGGCCTCACCAGGGCTGAGTAGAGGGGGATGATCACTTCCCTCGACCTGCTGGAGACGCTTTTCTTAATGCACCCCAGGATCCCGTTGGCCTTCTTGGCCACCAGGGCACACTGCTGCCTCATGGTCAACTTGTYGTCCACCATGACACCCAGGTCCCTCTCTGCGGGACTGCTCTCCAGCAGGTCCACTCCTAATCTGTACTGGTGTCCAGGGTTATTCCTCCCCAAGTGCAGGACCTTGCACTTGCTCTTGTTGAACCTCATGAGGTTTCTCGCCGCCCAGTCCTCCAGTCTGTCCAGGTCCCTCTGGATGGCAGCACAGCCCTCAGGGCTATCRGCTACTCCACCCAGTTTGGTATCGTCAGCAAACTTGCTGAGGGAGCACTCCAGCCCTTCATCCAGGTCATTAATGAATAAGTTGAACAGGACCGGACCGAGAACTGACCCCTGGGGGACACCACTAAGTACAGGCCTCCAGCTGGACTCCGCACCATTGACAACCACTCTCTGCACCCTGCCATCGAGCCAATTCCTAATCCAGGAAATCCTAATCCTAAATGAAAATAAAGGTTGCACATCTCCATTTCAGGCTTGTGTCACACTTTAAAATCACATCCAGATGGCAAAAAACCAAGAATCACAGCCACAAACCTGCTGGTGGAAGTCAGTTACACTAGCTGGAGTGATTCTGGGTGCTAACTATACATTTGGGGACTCATATAGGAAGAGTCTGCAGTACAGCAGAGATTTAGTATCAGCTTAGCATTTACAGATGAGGGTTTGGGGATGCATATAATGCTTGACTACTTTCCCCATTTCTCCTCTATCAGCTGAAGCCCCCCTTGCCAAGCTGGAAGCCATACAAGGCTCACAGCTCTCCATCTTTAAGAGACAGTTCTAATTTGTTCCTAAGTTGCTTTAAACATTTGTAAATATTTAGAAGGACAAAAAAAAAAAAAAAAAAGCAGAGGCAAGCTTGGGTGTTCGAAATGCTGAACACTGAATATTTTCTCTGTGACAGCAGTACTCCAAAGCATTTCTACCTCATACACTGGTCAGTAATCAGAATAAGGGTTGCTTAACATACTACCTTTAGAGAGATATATCACACAAGCTAATAGAAATTAAACAGATCATATTCAATCCTCTGTTCTGCATATCTTTTCTCTGCCAGCCCACAGAGAATTAAAAAATACAAAAATGGCAATACTGCTAATTCAGAATAGAAGTGCGCCAAATTCTTGCAGATTCTTGGCTCACTTGGAATTGGTTATGCAAACGATCCTGAATGCTAGGTCTGCTTGTAGAGCAGGATTCAAATTCAAACCACCCTGCCTTTGCTCCTGCAGAACCAAAAATCAGACAACAATTTTCTGTAGAGCAACCCAAAAGTTTCTATCTATCTGCTTAATTTCCGCATTCTGATTCCCTGCTTTGCCCACACAATATCCTTCTCCTCCTCCTGCCAGTCAACACTTCAATCATTTAGATTATTTCCATTGCATTAGCTACATAAGAAGGATCCTCCTTTTTTCCTAATGGCCCTCTTCAAATCTGAATCTTAAACTGACATCAGTACAGAACAGCAGCCAGGAACTAATGGGCATTAAAAATATTCTAGCTATGTAGAAACAATTCAGACATGACTGAAATTTATCTCTCTGGCAATAGAAATATTTTACAAAAAAAAATTATTTGGCAATTTGATCTTTTATTTTATTTTCCATTGGGATCTTCTTTAGTTACTGTAAGTAGAATTTTAAAACTCTCTTATTTTATATATAATAGATGAGGTAAAGTCAACATTAATGGAATTCTTGCAGAATATGAATTTCACTTATTCTTGATGCAAAATACACACATTTATGTGTGTTTCAATATATTTGTTTCTATGCCTGTGCACTCTTTGCACACACAATTTTCATTATTATTAGAAATAGATTTAAGTTGCAGAATTCAATCTAGATCCAAATTTGAATCTTTTGAATTTTCAGAGGAGTTTACATCTAAACTTACCTTTCAGCACAATAAAAACCAGACCTACTCAAAATTAAAATTCCTTTTAAAGCTCAAGCATTTCTTACTGCTAATCCTTCCCTGAATGGAAATGACATTTGAGCTTTGCTCAAGGTCAAATGAAAAACACAGAAACAGTATATCTCTATCAAGGTAAACTAGGAAGATGGCATTCAAATAAGAAACTAAAATTTCTGCTATTGTAAATCGACTTATTCCTACTAAGATTCGTACCCTATGAAAGCCAATACATCATGTAAGGAGACACAGCAAAGTCAATATCATATTTTTATCCTTTGTTATGGGAAGGAACAATAGTAAGTCAATACAGTCAAAAAGACTTTACTCTCTTGATTTGATTTCTTTAAACATTTGACAGAAATTTCACTGCTTCATGCCTGTAATCAATGAACCTCATTTCTGCAGGTTTTTTACACAGTAAAAAAGACTTTGTAGTGCAGATGTATATGAAGTATCCAAAATACCGGTGAAAAAATCAGCAATAGGACAATAGGAAGAAGGGAGTTATTAAGGTACAGATTCTATAGCAGAGATGTGTTTTATTTTGAAACTGACCACATTTCAAGTTGAATAGGCCTATAGAAAACAATAAAACAWTAAAAATAAATGATCTACAAAGTTCCCATGAAAATTTTTAAAATACTGTACTTCCCATAACCATAGAATCCTTATAAAAATATTTAATTAAGAAAAAAATTAAGAAAAAAAATACAAACAATTAAAAAAAATACAAACAATACTGATGCTGAAGGCGATATCCATCATACATACAGAGAATCATGCAGGGTTTGGCAGGCTTGGTGGTAGCCACTGGCTCACTCCACATGGTTCCCAGCAGGATCTGTCCCAGAAACCTGCTTCAGGTTGCCCAGCACTGGAGACCAGGTTTCTTTAGGATCACTCTCATGGTAGGGGTCACTGAGAAGAAACCCCTGTCTCTGTCCTGTCAGAGAAACACTGGATTAATGGTATGATGTCCTGCCCTTGCTGCACTCCATCAGCCCATCCCAACCCCAACTTTTTGCTGGCTATGCGGATAAAAACACCATGCGTCCCCCAGACCCACAGAGGCTTGGGACAGAGGCACAGGGACAGGCCTTCCCCTTTGCTACAGTTCCTTGGGGCTTAATTTKGGAGCATTAACCCAAGAAAATTTGGAATAGATCTGTCAGCACTTTTTTTTTTGTCATTGTTCCCCAGTGTAGATCCCTTCTTTTCCCTCTATGGCATCAGTACGAAGATAACACCTTTACAGTCAATAGKGGGAAGCTACTGCAGTTCCAAAATTAGGCATTTGCAGCAGAAGGTGCTTAATTTAAGCATAGTGACTACTTCTGTCTACCAACCGTAGCCAAGGCCCAGGCAGCTCTGAATAGCAGTCAGACTGAATTGCTCCTCACACTTGTGCCTATAGATGCAATAGTGGCCAATAGTAGTCTATGCTTGGCTCATACAGCGGCTGGTGTGAAGGCCAGTTCTTTGCCTCTACCAGTTTGATTTGCACATTACCATGAGGAACTGCAATGGTTTGTGTTGAATAATAAATACATAAATAAACTATACTGAACAACACATCCAGGAAATCAGCAATGGATTGCCAGGTGTATTTCTTATCAGGATAAAAAAGAGAAAGGGAGAAGATGAATAACTAGATGAATAACTGAGAATGAATTATGCTCTAGATCTTCCCCGGTCATGGCATATTGGCAGAATAAGAAGTGTTGAACCGTGGGCTATTTGGAGATTAATTTGCCAGTCAGTGCACAACTTGCCCAAAGTCTGGGTTCTAAATTTGGTTAAYGCTATTAGAGAGCAAAAAAAGACTATTAGGAAACCGAGAGATGAAAATGATATCTGAAATTAGCATTTCTGACTGTTTTTCCCTCCTCCAGGTTATTTCTACAAATCAGATGCTGTGCATTCTTATCTTGTTCACAAATCAAATAATTTCAGTGAGCACAGGCAGGGTTTGAAAGAGGAATCTCCAGTGGTCTGAGCCTCAGAGCTGTGGTTTATTTTCTCCCTCCTCAACTTTGAGGCAGCTTCATTAACTTAGACTTAGATTCCAGTCTTAACTCCTGTTGTGGAAAGGAAGAAAAAAGGATGAAAGAAAACCTCAACACGATCCAGCCAGACCTTCAAAAATTAGACACTCACCCCCTCCTAAAAAAAAGAATACAGTCGGAACTTGCAAAGCTCTTCTTTGCTTTTATTGCTCTCATAATTTCCTCACTAAACACTCTTTTAGCAACACCCCTTGCAGAATCTTAATCATCCAGCAGCCCCTCATAATGGCCCCATTCATGGCTGCACAGAGCGAAAACACTGTGGTATCGCAAACACAGGAACTCAGAAGATACAGCATGTTCCCAAGGAAGGGCTGCACACCCACAGATAGTTGGCAGGAGGAATTTGCTGCTTGGAGAATATAATATAACACAAATATGTGGATTTTTTTCTTTTTTTTTTTTCTTTTTTCCTAAAGCAAAGAAGGGTTGATGCAGTGCCTGAGATGTGTGTACTGAAAAAGCGCTCTGATACACAGTTCCGAATAGAAGCAGAATATTACAGGCTTTCCATCTCTCTGCTCCACCATTTCCATCTGTTCATTGACTACCATAAATTAATGTGATGTGATATATTTTAAGGGCTGGAGACATTTTATGAGCTTTTGAAATCTTTTCCAATAGAAAATGTGAGGCATCACTTACTGTTTGTCTTTTTTTGGTTTTGTTTGCTTGGGAAGGAAGCAGGCTGAAATACTTCAGCTGGGAAAAAAAAAAAAAAAAAAAGAGAAAGAAAAAAGGAGCTGGTCAGCATCCTTCAGAAATGGATATTTTCAGTGATCCAATCATAGATTTCTGCTAGTCCTTTTTTTATGATGAAAGAAGATACTATTACACCAGGAGAAAAACAATTGCAAAGGTTGTGCAGGCTGCTAGCTCTGAGATCCTGTTACTTCTGAAGCTCCCTTTGAGTTATATTCTCCAGGTATCTTTGCAATYAGATTGGTGTCTTCAATTCATATTTTGACTTTGTCCAAACAAAAGAGGAAAAATAAACAGTTTTCCAAACAAAACTATCATATGCAAAATATAGCAAATAAAGTTATTTTGTCATTTGCATTACATACAAATCCTGCAAAGAAAAGCTGTAACTTCTAAAACAARTAATACAATCATTTAATTAAAAAAACACTATTCAGAGGAAATGTTGGCTCTGTATCTTCCTGACTGTTTAATTAATACATTTCATATTCTAATACAAATGTGCCATTGACTTCAGGCTCTGCTGTCCCAGATATACTCATTTAATACTGACCAGTGTCCTCTGGATAGTTTTATAATGACATACCAATTTTAATTTTAGCAGGAAACAGTGTACTCCCTCCAGAACTCATAGACTAGCTGAACACCACATCTTACCTTCTTAACTAGGAAATACAATACAAAATAAAACTGACCACCAGGAGAATGGTAAGACACATGGGGAAAAAAAAAATCTGAAAAATCTTATCTAAGATCCTGTCAAGATCAAAGCAAAGTTTAGCTACGGTCCATCCAAATCCAGCCAGCCTAAAATCTACTTTTTGAATATAGYCCTAGAGTATCTTGTTTGTGTAAATTTGATCCAGATTAATTTACATGCAAGAAATACTCAGATTAAAAAGAGAACTCTTATGTTGAATCCAAAGAGGCATTTGAGCCTGGGAGGATTTTATCGATTACATATACCTAGACACTTAAGGAAAAAACATTGTTATAGATAACAACTTTCTTTCCTTGGAAAGATGGTTCCTCCAAGAGAGTGAGCAAATGAATGTGTGCATGCAACTGCAGCTCTCCTACAYTGATATATCAATCTCCACTTTTCATGAATAATAAATGTATTCATTAATGGAAGTGGAAGAGGATGCTAGAGAACATAGATTGAAGGAGAGCATAAGTTAAACATCAAGAAATGCACCTAATACCTGCAGTTACCGACTGAAGCCCAGAGTTTTGCATCACTAGGCAGAAAGAACAAATTGACCTCTTCACAGAAGTGGTGCACTGAAGATGTTTAATGAATTGCTTCAGAAACAGAATCAGTTCTGAACTGAACATGGGTATCTCAGGAAGAAAAAAGATACCTGAAAGTACTGTGCAAACTGCTGACAGCACTGGCTATGTGAGAGACAATCAAGGTACTTAACGTTTTAAAATACATGCCCTGCATAATAATCAAAGCTGCAGAATCCTCAGTCACTCTTCCAAGCACTGAACAAAGGGGAACCTTGCTATCCTAGGGTCATAAAACATATATCGTCTTGCATAAATGCACATGTTCTGAGCTGGAGGAATGTTAACTTATTATCTTTATCTATCAAGAAGCTGAGGGGAAAGGGAGAAGAGGGTACTATGTTATTGACTTTCCAAAAACACGTTTAACTTTTCACACCTGCAGTCAGCATTTTCAGTGCTAATATCAATGGCAAATGAAGCAATTGCTGCAATAACTGCCAATGTGGAGAGCTTGCCCCTGCTGTCAGAGTAGGGGAGTCTAAGGCTTTTCTCTAACCTCAGGAGTTAATTTATTTTGAAACGGCCCTACCTGTTAGGATCTGGATTGAAGGATTGAAGAAAGGCAAGGGGATCTCTACATGTTCACAGTATCTCCTGCAAAAGTTGAAGAGGCTGCTGTGTAACTTCTCTAAGCCATGGGTTGTTAATCAAATTAAAGCACTCGCTATCAGGAATATGGTCTGTTCTAATATGTATTTCCTTTAATGAGTGCTAYGCTGTATCACAGAAAAAATGTGCAGGTTCTTGGTAGTAAGGAAATGGTCTCTGCCCAGCTACTAGGCCCTACTGGGCCCTACTGGAACTTCTGGAGCAGGGGCTGGTGCTTTGGAAGAGTCAATCACTTAAATGACCAGTAAAGGTTTGTGTAGCCCTTCATTCCTGGCTCACCAGGTTGAGTTTGGAAGCATGGAAAAGTCATCTTCACCCAACAGACACCTGGTTCCTACATGAAGTGGGACATTTGTCTCAGCCCAGCTCTTTCAGAGCAGCTGCTTGCCCCCAGTACAAACACAACCTGGCTCCCTCAATGACAGGCAGTGTAGAAGAGCATGGCAGCAAATGACCATGCTGCCTGAACTAGTCTCTGACTCCTGCAAGCCTGATTTATGTCAGACAGGTGATGTGTCATCCTCACGGTAAATTATAATTGTCTTGARCTTTTGACCATCTTGCCCATGCTCTAACGTAGTTCCACTGAGTGCACTTCACCCTCTTCTCTATTGCAGCTACTAGCTGTAAAAAGAAAATAAACAAGTAGAAAAACAAGTCCATCTGTGGACTTGTGGACCCTTGCATACAYATGCAGGCTTCCCAGAAAGGGAGAACTATATTCAGTCCCAAAGCAGCTGCAGGGCTCCATACAATAACTTGCAATTGAGCAAAGAAAGGCTTTTCCAATGCATACATGAGCTGTAGGACTCCCCCACTCTGCTTTGGCACAGCACTTTTTCCTTCCAGCCTTCCAGCTTGGCAGCGGGTAGATCTCAGTATCATGGACTTATGACTGAGTTTCGTGCAATACAGTAGCTGCAATTTTTAAGTATTATTTACTTCGCCAACACACAGTTTGGGATTGCAATATTAAGACGACTTGGGTTTACATTCAGAGGGAATACAAATAGCTTTTCTGCAAAAAAAAAAAAAAAAAAAAAAAAGTGATGAAAACATTTGATGGTGTTATGAGGCTTGTAGGAGTTGTGGTCTCACATTTGGGATGAACAGTGCAATTCTCTTGTGGTTTTGCCATTACAAATAATGTCGACAGGCTAAGCTCACACCAATAAGCTCTTCATGTATCACTACATTGTACCATGTTCTGTGTAAGGGAAAGTTACCCATTAGTGAAGTGGGCACTGAAAGCTCTTTGTGGCAAGAGTCCCCCTGTGCAGTGGATGGACAGCTTCACAGCAGCTATTCAGAGCCACTTTACAACTTCCTGAATGCAGCAGAAGCTGGGCTGCAGGCCAACAGTTGGGGAAATGACTGGCAAGGAAGACTGTGACTGTGGATTTGTAGATTACATGGATCCCCAGGAAAAAGAATCAGGTTTGGAGAGTGACAGTCATCCCTCGGGTGCAAATCCATGTCCACAAGACATCTTTGTCCACAAGGCATCTTTAACATTTGTTCAGACCATTTTTCTCTCTTACTGTTCTTTTAACACAGCTAAATTACAAAGACTCTATGCAAATCAGATAATTACGGATTGTTTTAGCTATAGTTCTTGGTGATGCTGACAGTTGGTGTAGACCACTAGAACTGTTGAAACCTCAGTGATGGGGACAGCCACACCATTAGCAGAGGTACAATCCAGCTGCCCAAAAACATGCCCTGAGATGATAGCACCTTGTGTGGGCAGTGCTGCTAGCTCTCMGCAGATGCACCGTGATGGAGCAGGAATGAAGGCAGAGCAGACTTTCTGCCACCATGGCCCCTGTAACATTCACCATTTGTCCTCCGTCACATCACTTCTGCTTCATGAGCACCTCAACCCTACAGAGCTATATGGGTATCTCCTAACACYAGGCCACTATTTGTTCCACAGGAGGATCCTAACAACTGTCTAACTAAGTAGTTCTTTAGTTTTCTTTAAAGAAACCTGCCACTTTGTTTCTGGATTTCTCTTTCCTCCAAGCAGCGGTACTTTCACATGCAGAGCAGTCCTGCAAATCCACTGCTCTGCTGTGGCACAAAGACRGCGCTGACAAGGAAGTTTAAACTGAACATTTTAGAGTTGATGACAATGGCAWACCTTGGCCTGCCTGAAGCCTTTGAAAACACAGAATTCAATGCAAATTAAAGTTCATGCAGCCTAGGAGAAAACTACTTTAGTTCTAGTCTTTCAACCAAGCAAAAAAAGAGTTAAAAGTATTTAAAACAACAATTCAGTCATTTGCTTTCCCAGTATTAATGAACATCTTCTGCATGTTTCCCCAGATAAGGCTGTGATTCATGTAGCAAACATACCCTAGAAGCTCAAAAGGTCAAAAAGATGGCAACAAAGAATATTTTTAATATTACCTAGAATCCACTCTGTTCCTTTGGCTATTTTAGTATCAGTAAATAACTCTTTAAGTTTCTGACCTAAGCAGTTCCATTTGAGAAGTTTCCCAGCCTGGATGTTTCTAAAATGTTACCAAATGATTAAACACAAATCCTCAAATGAAGAGAGCGGGTTTTATTAAATATCCCAGAGCAATGCTGCCTGCCCACACTTAGGCCCATGTCTGGCTGCTGGCTGATAAACGCCTTGGCTTTAAGATATTACTTATTAGCATGCCTGTATATTTCCACCTCACACAGTCACCCAAGGGTGATTGCTATCTGTTAATTGAATTCCGTGCCAGCAACTGTGTCTTTGTGTGCCTGCCATTATAATTTCGAGGATTGTGACTTCATTTCCTATTTACAAGTTGCAGCAATAAAAAATATATTTATTTATATATAAATAAATACAACCTTTTTTTTTTTTTTTTTTGTAGCTTTATGGCAGGAAGTGGGTGGGACTCACATTTGAAATGCACAGGTGTTTCTGTTCTGCATACTTTCTTTTTTCTCTCTTTCTAAAGGCATTTTGAGTCTCACCTGAAACAGAGCTTGTGTGTGGAAATGATGGGAGACAGGGTAGGACTGAGAGTTTAAATTTAGAGCAGAGGAAGTTGGTGCTGTAGAAATGCTTGAGGAACCATCTCCCAAGCACTGAACTCTTTTGCAGGCTTTCTGGATTAACGATTTGTACATCTACAGCACATTTTGCTCCAATATTTTAGAGCCATTTGCTATCTTGGCCTTCTTAACAAGCCTACCAATGATTTTCTAAATGCTTCTTCCATTGCTTTAGATAAGAAAATGTAATGTTTAACTCACTTGACTCTCCTAAGAGCACACTGTGAGACTGAGTCAGGGTCAAGACAAGATGCCAGGAGGAGCCATGTGACCCTGTTGAAGTCGTATGAAGGCCAATGTCTCTGACTCCCAGGTCTGTACCTTAGCATCTTCATTACACACATTAGCATCTGTATCTGCATAATCCACACATTAACATCTGTATCTGCATCTCCTTTCCTTTTGCTGGCCTCCAAAAACAAAACAAAACAAAACAAAACAAAATAAAATAAAACAGAACTTTTGAGAAGATAATGAGTTTTTTTGAGTTTGAACAAGTTGGCTTGGGCAAGCAAATTGAACCCTGAATCATGAATGCTAGATGCCTGCTATTGCAGGGAAAGTTGGTCTATAATCCCTGTCATAAGACCATTGAATTTTACCTCAAGAATCTGTCCTTAGAAGGCTAGAACTTATTTCTCCATCAATCAAGCAAATAGTAAGGAAGTGAATGTGAAAACTAAACTCACAAGGGGTTGTAGCTGCCTCACCCTAAGTGGAGAACAAGGGTAATCTCTTTTATCCAGCCTATTAATATATCCCCAAAAAGGCAGGCAAGCCAATGCTCAAGGGAGTCTTTGTGTCAGCCTCCTGCATGGAAGAAGATTTCTTACTGCCCATGTTATACATCTGAACACACCTGCTAGGAGCACTCATGTTTCCAAATCTTGCCAGGGATAATATGTGACAAATGGGATGTCCCTACTATTGTCAGACAGTAGCCAAATTCTATTTCTTCTTTAGTAGGGAGTGTTAGAAAAGCACCACTTTTTAATGGAATTCCTAATATTTCCTGGGACTTGTCTACATTCCAATCTCCTTCATTGCTGATTTACTTCACCTGTTGCTACAAGCAGAAAGAGCTGAGCTACAAGTGGATTAAAATAAACACCCCAGGAAGTTATAGCGTTTAGTGAACTAGAAATAAAAGGTTCAGAATAAGATTTATTTCATCCTCCTGGGAAATCTTTATTCAAATGATATTACTGCAGCCCAGCCTTTCCCCAGTTTAAGAACATCTTTACTCTTTAGTTTGGGTTTTTATAAAAGCAGGAAACACATAGCTATAAATTAGCTTGAGAAATATTTTTTCTTGTACACACAAATATTCTTTATATTCTTCACAGACTCAGTTAGCACTAAAAGTTGGCATCAAATATCCTCTTTTGTGCTACAAATTCTCTACAAATTGTATTATTTAAAAAATGAAATGTAGTTACTGTTTTTAGGGAGAAAAATTCCAAGGACAAATTGTTTCCAATATCATAGATTTAACTGAGGATGCTATCTATTATTAAGACTGTTCAGCCTAACACATAAATTTATTCTGGCACTGCTTATAACTCAGGAAAAGCACCATTCTTTTTTTTTTTTTTTTTTTTTTTTTTTTTTTTTTTTT
>NW_020455621.1:2063663-2090378 GCF_003342845.1 Nothoprocta perdicaria
AATTCTATATACATTTTTTTTTTTTAATTGGGTGTCATCGTCATAACAGTTTTAATTTCTACTCAAATTAAATTTTCAGGCATTATTTTCTTTCTTGAAAGAAAAGGGAAAAAAAAAGGAAATATAAGTCCTATGAGTGCACAAAGGTTGTTACAAGAACGTTCTGATAATCAAATTACACAATATTGGCATTAACGGCATTCACGATTATTTTGCTGATTATGTGGTACTAACAGCTGAATAGTAAATATAAATAATGTATATTCTGAAATAGATTACAAAGAAGGCAGGCTTACAGTGACGCAGCTGCCAGTGAGAAATATTCTTCAGCTTTTGAATTGCCTTTTTTTTTTTTTTTTGTCAAAAATATCATCACAAACTAAATGTTCTCACAAAACATTTCCATGTCGACAAAGAAGTATTTCCTGGTGGAAGATTTCCTGGTCAAAAAACGTTCAACAAAATGTACTTCAGGCTCGGTCTTTGATTATATGAGAACACAGGGCTCTTTCAAACGTCTCCAAGGCAAAATTAGCCCTGCTCTGCGTATGACTCTAGACTATGAGGTAAATTAATTCAGGCTGTTCTTTTGCTGCAAATTCTTGCAATAGAAATGGGAAAATAAGAGAYATCCTTGTTAGGCTAAGTTGCTTAGGTGACCAAATCCAGGAAAAAGTTATTGTCTGAGAAACATTGTAAATTTAGTCTTGGTCTGATTGCAAGGCTTGGCTCAGCCTAAGGCTTTGGCCTCTGACACATTTACACTTAGACATTACCTGAAGGTTATTGGGAGAAAATCAGAATTTATTCATCAGAATAGTTAAAACTGTATTAAGGCCCTTATATAGGGACAAGGGTTGCACCTTAATTATAGCATTCATAAATTGGAGTGTTTGGCTTTGCAACTTTAATATTTTTTTGAATCTGTATRTTTTCCTGTATAATTGTATATAGCACATAATTACTCATAATTGATTTCTGCATATGCAACACTGCAGACAGTATTTAGACATTAAATCTCAGCTCAGTGACTGAATAGAGAGTATAGCAAAAATAAATATCCATGTATTTCATAAATATTTGCATAATGAGCTATTTAAATGCAAAAGATTTTAACATATGTAAACAATTGGAGATAGTGTATGAGGCTAAAGTAGATGCAAAAAATGCACACAACTCTGTCAAATCATGTGATTTAGGAATTAAACATAGCATATTTTTAACATTTTATGTATTCCAGTACTATAGACTGTAAATATACATTGTGTTAAAAAAACATTCCTCGGTACAATTAGTCGGTAAATTGTATGACTTAAAGCCTTGGGTGACAAAGACAGCACAATAGATAGACTGTAGTTACTGCCCAGGTACAGTGAAATCTCTTTGCAGTCTGCAGACTCAAGACATCCAAATGGTTACAGTGAAGGCAACATGATCAATTCCAGTTCAACAAGTACCAAAGGAAATAATTTTCCTCTTGTTACAAAGCCGCCACGTAACATGATGTGGAGCTCCTGCTGCAGAAGTTTTCCCCAGCTTGATGTGCAGTGATGCACCCCTTGGKAGCTCAGCAGCCACCTCCACCAAAACACACCGCTTGCTTCCTATGATCCTAGCCCCACGGGAGACTTCTGGAGCAGAGGATTAAATGGCACTTTAAAGACTCCATGACTCCCGTGATGGTTTAATGTCGTTCAGCTTGGTTTCTGTAAAAGAAATGTGGTGGGAGAGACAGAAGAACAATAA
Source organism: Nothoprocta perdicaria (assembly GCF_003342845.1). Lineage (NCBI taxonomy): Eukaryota > Metazoa > Chordata > Aves > Tinamiformes > Tinamidae > Nothoprocta > Nothoprocta perdicaria. The sequence continues at coordinate 2,065,410 of NW_020455621.1, forward strand.
GACTTTCAACGTGAAGGCTTTCTTTGTATTAACAACCAGCCTGAGTTTAGCTGTCAAGGAGTGAAACAATGAGCATTGTACTCAGTAGGTAGGCTGCCTACTGACTAATTAATACCTTTGCAGAAATCAACTTTTGCAGTAAGGACCAGAGCAGTTAGATCATATCCCCCTGAGCTTGCAAAAGAATAAAGGACTGTTGCTTCCATCTTGCTCAAACTTGACAAATAATGCATATAAAAGATATGCTTCTGAAAAGATGCATTCTTCCTCCCTGGAGCACCCCACATTTCTGTGCTGGTGGGGGTGGGCTCCCTTATGGCAAAGAGGGCTCAGCACTGCTCTGAGTCTTTAGTCATTTCCCCTCTACTGCCCTAATTGACAGGCCACAAAAAGTGAAAAACAGGTAAAGGCATTTGAGGCTCAAGTGCTCAAAGTTGGCTCAAGAGGAGGTGCACCCTCAGCAGGAGCCTCCTGTCCCCAAGGGTGAAGAACACATGGTGGGTGCTGACCCTCACCTCTACCTGGAGACCCTAGATGCTGGAAGAGCCCCACAGCCATCTCCTTTGGGGGCACTGTTGGCCAGCATGACCCAGAAATGGGCAAGGACTCCACAGTTTTGGGTGGGCTTTGACTGTTTTTAACRCTTTTGGGTTTTCCAAGCACCAGGCCTGTGCTATTGCAGCTGCCAACAGACCCATGTCCAACAGTCAGAGATCTCAGGGTGATGGGGACATCCCAGCAGTTGCCCTCTATCCCAAGCAATAGCCCTCTTGCCTCTGCAACACTTTAGCATGCAGAAAGAAAAGCATCCCCCAAATGACAAAGTGACTTCTAATATAACACTCCAGGTTCAGGCCTTTTATGGCCATGCTGAAATTGTGGCACCTGAACAGTTAATAAATGTTTGAGTTACAGGGGAGCCAGTTTTACACAGCCTGCAATAAATGAGTGTTACTAGTAACTGGAGGACTGAAGAAATGGAAAATAATATGAGACGTACATTGCTTGGTGTGGGTGTCTATGTGAGACATAGGGAGTTGCTTTTGACTCATGAGAGAAAYGATCTGGGACAGATTCAGAGTTCCTATGAAAACCTGAATATGAACTTTAGAGAAGATGGCAAATAATGTTGTTCTTGTCTACTATATATCTATTTTCAAATATTAAGCTCAAACATATTTGTATTAGTATTTTTCCCAGTCACCAGACATCTCTGAATATTTAAAGCCTCACTTTCAAGCTCCTATACTACATTTCATAACTGTTGTGTGCAATTCATGACAAGACCTGCATCAAAAAATTTCTCTGTCCAGGTATTCCACATGCTAAGTGGCAAACAAGAGTTCTCTGAAATGTCATATGGGAGAAATTAATTCAAAGTGTGGGAGAAATTCACTCAGAGAGAAACCAGTCACACTCATATTTCTTATACCTCCCAACAATCAGCCTACAAAGCTAAAGCAGTTCAAAAATGCTTCCAAGAGATCTTCTACTCACCTGTAATAAAGATAACATTTACACTACTGCTCCTTGTTGAGCAACTATTCTCAAAACAGGCATGTGTTCTTGATGAAATTKTTTGCAAAATAAACTTATACAGTAAAAATGATGCAAAAACAACAAAAAAGAGACCCATCAGTTAGTATTCCACCCATTTTTCAAAATCACATAGCATAAAATATTGCTACTTAAAAACTTTCCAGCCTTCCTGTTCGTTGTACTTAAGTGTATGACTAGTATCTTCTTCAGTCCAATGTTTGTTTAAGAACAGAGGGTTGATGTGGGCCAAGGTTGCATCTAAACTTCTGCATGTGTTATAAGATACATGGCAAGGTGTCCTGAAAGGGGATGACTGAAGTCCAAAGACTCCTGGTCCTGTCTACTTCATTGCCTTCCCCTGGTTTCCACCAGAGCACTGTGTTTACAGGCAGCTACACATACACTTTCACAGTACATTTCATAGAACACCATAAAATTCTGAGTAAAGAAGTTTCCTGTCAGGTTGCAGGTCCCTCAGCCACCTTCCAAAGTACATCACTGAGAAACATGTGTGAGGAATTAATTGACAGGCTGCTGTGGTGCATCTTGCTCTCCAGAGGGCAGGTGAGGAACAGGAGACTTCAGCATATCCTATGGATATATGGACTGTGCCTTCCGCTGATAACACTGCACAGGCAAAGATCTCCCCTGTGCTTACACTAGTGCAAGCAGCAGGTGCAGATGTTCAGCTTTGCTCCTATATCTCAGCAGGCTTCCTACTTTCGTGGCTGTAAAGCCTCTTGCTCCAGGCCCTTTCCTCCCAGTGGAGGCCACTTCTTTCCCCAGATCCATCCCTGCCTGATGTCTCTCTTATCCCTTCCCCTTTCTCACATATTCTTAGCAAAATATCAGGGCCCAAAGCTGATGCCATTGGGAACTTATCCCTGCAAAGTGCCTCAGCAGAGGCCAGCATAAGCCTTGCAGGGAAAGGGGAGAAAAGCAGTGAAGAGCTGTGCATGTGGCCAAGGTCTCCTGGGCAGCTACATTCTTTACATACCTTGGGACAGCTGTGCATTAGGGACTAAAGTTAGCCTTTCATTGTAAGGTGTTTTGAACAGTCCTATAAAATGCAGTCCATCTACCTGGACCTCCACCTATCTTGACCTCTTTCTGTTGTTTCTTTGTACCTTTGTCACCTTAAGCAGGACTTAACAGGAACCATCTTTGAATGGAGCAATATAGGTCACACAGGACTGGTCAACACAGGACTGTGCACAGCAAAGGATCCCCACTGACAGATCAGAGTTTAGGAGATCGGCTTGAAATGTGTGTGTYCTAACATTTTGGAGAGAGAAAATAAAACAGACTGGAAGGAAKAAGACATGCACTTGCTATTCAGTAAGAATGGACTGGTGAATCACCTGCCGAAGCTGAAGAAGGAAAGAGAATGCGTTGTTGAAAGCAGATGATCTGGATATGCACTAGGAGCTCTTTCTAGCCCAGTGATGATAGCTCTAATTGAGGCTGTATAATTATTTTCTCACTATATAAAATGAAATGTGCACTCATTTAGTGAATACCATTGATGAAAAGCCAAGTGGGGAAGAGGCTGAAATGCATGGCAAGATCAATTTTATTTATGATGGTTTTTAACATTTTATCTATACGTTTAACTGGCTTAAACAGGTGGAAATAAATATTATGTTAGCAACTGTGTCATGGATCTGGGCTTTGCTTTTGATTAAAGAGAGAACTGACCATCACTATTTTATGATTACCATAATTTGTTTCACATACATTTTTTCCAACACTAAGCTGTACTAAAATATTTAACTGATGAATAAAAATCTCTAAAGTTCTAATCCGGTCTTCAAAGAACCTGGAAAAAGACTGAAGAATGTGCTTTCATTKTATGTTAATTCCTTGTAATACTTCCATGAGTCTGTATAAAACCATGYGTATACATATATGGTTGCATGCATGCAATTACCTCTTTATCTGCACAATGATTCCAATGTACTAAATATATTGATTGTTATATATTGTTGATTGTTATATATTAACTTCATTATACGTTGCTTAGTTTCTTGTTTTATTGATAATAACAATATTTGCCTCCACATAAAATGTACTTTACTGATGTTATTACCAAAAAGTGCAAACTGAAATCATAAATGAAGACAGAAGTTCAGGTTCACACACTGGACCTAAGTTCTCAACTAGATAGCACTTCAGAGTTCATAYTTAAAGAATCAGAAAGAATAAGAATAAAGAATAAAAAAAATCTGGTTTCAAATTTTAAAATATTGGAATATATGTATCAAGGTGGAGGCAAGAGAACACCAGATATTATATCACACTTTATTATAGATTCATCTGTTATATCTCAGGCATCCAGAATATTACTGGTGTAAATAAATAAATAAAACAAGATAAAGTGAAAATATGACATGTACCATGTCTAGAGACCTTGGTTTTATTTTGAACCTATAAACCTCGGGTAAAGATCAAGACTTTTCCAGTGAAGTTTTACCCAGTGGATGTTTATTTTTCTCTAACGCAATTTGATGCTGCTGTTGGTTTTGGCATTAATACATTAAAAGTTAAATTTATGTCAGCACCAACAGATCAGCTATCAGATGTTGCTATTAACTTTGACATAAAAATCATTAAGAAATTGCCATCATGTAAATTAATTATTAGAATTGTATTGACATGAATGCATAATGATATTACTCATGCAAATAATTAAAGAAAATGCASAGTGAAAAACACATTAGAATAATGGCACAAAATGCCATTATTCTGGCTTCTTGACAACCAGGCACTATTAGTTTTCATCACAGTAAASTTAAGGTTAAGAGGAGACAAGGAAATCCAGGGCAAGGTTAAATTTGCTCTTATTTGCACCTGTATTTGTTCAGCTAACAAGGCTGTAGGAATGAAAACTAATATTTTCAAACTCATCAAAGAAAGCTTTTTACATCACTCTCCCAGAAATCAAGAAAAACAAAGCAGCATAATAACTTACAGTGCTGTTGTCCAAAGATATATGCTCTTTTGTTGTTGCCAATTTTAAGTCTCAAAGGACCCTCTGACGCAAGAAAGTTGCTGTTATTAAAATGCTAGGAACTTTCTGAGCACAGGAGAGAAATAATTAACCTGAAAATATTTAGGTTATCTCCTTCCACCCCTACCCAAAAGGTAATTATTACCGATCAGTGCAAAGGGAGAGAGAGTTGTGATTATGGTGCATGTGTGTGTTCTCTTAATTTAATGTGCAACGGACTGAGTTAGCTTTTTCGTCAACAGCAAAAGACTGTCCAGTCTAATAGAACAAACATTGCTAATGACTCAGTGGTGCATGCCAGCTTATTTACCAGCTGGACACCTTTTTTTTTTTTTTCCAAGTTTCTCTCCATTCCCTCCCAAATCCATGGAAGTTTCTCTGAGTAGGTTTTGCAGGTGATCTGGAAATTATACTATAGAAATAATGCAACAGGCATTTATTTTGGGGCCTCCTGCTTTCCAGCTCCTGTCTTTACTAGACCAAGGAAAATAAACAAACAAACAAACAAACAAACAAACAAACAAACAAATAAACCACTACCTCCAAAATGAAAAAATGTTCAAATCCTAAAAATAAAATTTAATAATAAAATAAAATAAACATTTAAAGAGTTGAAGCTTGGGGGAAAAATACTTTTTTATCCTCTTGCAGATGACTGCTGATACCAGCACTTTGRAAAAAAAAAGGTTTTTTTCCAGGGTAAAGCACAGGAGTAGGAATCAAGACACATACCAGCTGTTCTCAGTCCCATTTTCGTTCTTCTACATAATTTCAAACAAATCACTTGAGTGACTTGCTTCAAATTCTTCTCTGTTGCCAGATTGAGAACAGTGTCTACCACAAAAAGATGTGGCTATTGATCCACAATAATAGACACTTAGTACATTAAAATTAGTTAAACCATCTAAGCATGCAAAAGYATCCTACATGATTCTCAGAAAATCTGTAAATGACCAATTTGCAACCTGAGGCCCAAATTTTACCACTAAATCTGCCAGTACAGATTCTTGCAGTTCGGAGAGTGACTGTTAGATCTGTCTTCGGAGCCTCCTTGTCACTGGACTTTCTGGTCTTGACATAGTGAATCTCAGCAGAGAAAGGGGATAGAAGAGCAAGCAATCAAAGCATTATAGGTATCCAAAGATGTATGTAGATACCTGTTAGATCTCTAGGTGATTTAGGCTTATGATCTTAGGTTTGCCTTGGAGGATGAAGAAATGCACAGAAGAAACTATTTTAGGATTGTCAAGGTCTCCAGGAACAATCATCTGGATCATAATTACTATCAAGGTAACGGCAATTGAAATTTAAAAAAAAAGACTGAAAAGTTATTTCTATTTTTGTTTAAACTTTGCAACTTGCCTAGGGGGCAGTTAACTTTACAGGTGTGCTCTGACTTTTTATAGTGAAATACAACCATTTCACTTCAAACAGTTTGCTTAATGATGCCCTGAGCCTCTTACTACTGTTTAACAATCTAAGCTTTGCTTCTAATCCATCAACAGATATGTCAAACTTGTAGTCATAATTTAAAATTACGTTAATGAGATCTATGACATGTCTTGCACCATTTTATTGATAATATATAAGGTATTGTAAAGTATCATGAGCTTGCAGAGCTGCTGTCACTCAAGGATTTTGCACAGAAGGTATTACATCTCAAAAGCATGCCACTGCAATGAAAAAAAGGACTTTAAATAAACAGGCTGGCACAGTTCAGCCTTCAAAGGGAGAGTCTATAAATTCACAGGCAAGATTTACTGTGTAATTCAAGCCTGAATCAACACGGGAGTTACACTTTGTAACTGAGAAGGGACACACCACATGCTAAAGTGTTCATAACGCGGGGAATATTGTAATGCAGAGGTTGTTTTGCAGGAACATCTTTTCCTTTTCTAATTACACTGATTGCCACCTCCCATTTACAATCATATACCGTGCTGTGTTTAACTGCAGTAATTGCTACATGATAAATTTATATAAGGAAAATATTGAGTATCAATTTAGTGCCTTATAATGTAATTTAGCAAGTGGAAGAAAAGATCAGCATCATGCAACCTCATCAGTTCTCCATAGAACTTAGCAAAATGGTATCTTAAGGTACAGTTGYTGCATATGGAATAGAATGGACATTTGTAAATGCATTAGCTAACTTCCAGTTTATGGACACATCTACTTCTGTGAGTTTAATAAAACCTGCAGATGATATTTTTCACTACCCTGATGTATGGCAATGGTATAAAACTGGATTCCTTGGAAAGGGCAGACGGTACACTATTTAGGGAGCAATAAAACCCTGAAGTGATGGTCTTTATGAGTTCATTTGAAGAAGTAATTCGCTCAAGAATTTGTTTTTTCTCCACCCAAAAAAATGAACAGCACAGTCTACCAGAAATCAGCAGATATTAGTCTAGTTTTAAAGGAGTTAAGACCCAATGTAATTTAGTGCCAACTGGAAAAAGTATTTGGAGAATGAGCGTCCTTCAAGGAGTTACGCCATGTCTGTGCTACAGAAACAGCATGTGTTGTCGTTATATGATCAGCAGAAGTCCTAGCTCAGGTTACCCACCCTCAGATCTGTCCTGACTTTCAGAGGTCAAGATCATGTTACCTGTCATCTTCTCCTGCAGGAGCAAAGGAAATGTGCTCTTGCCAGCTACTTTCATCTCTGCCTATAGAGCTGTTTCCTGACAAGCAAGGGTTTACTAAGAATGTGAATTGCTAACCAAAGATACAGTAAAATCAAATGCTACACTTTGCAGGCTGAATTGGAGTTGTAACTAATCAATCCTGTTTAAAGCCAGAACAGAATCACACAGCTTAGTATTATGTGGGTAGAAGAAAAAATGCACATAGTACATCTGTCAGAAATATTATCTACTCTTTTAGATGGCCTGCGTGTTTAACTAGAAAATTTCTGACTTGGGTAGCTTTGGAGAGTCATACAGAACCTGCTTTTCATTATAAGAGGAATGGTGAATGAAAAGGGGATTACAGATAAGTGGTTAGAGTGGCGCATTAAGAACTGAAACTCCTCAGCTCTGCTCCCACCTCAGCTCTACTTCTTAAGACTTTGGGCAAATAATTTTAACACCTCCAAACTTCAGAGTATAAACCTGGGAAGAAGTCACTCCCATATGAGTACTGGGCTTAAATAAACATTTTTAAGAAGCTTTGAGATTCAAAGGAAGGCCTTACTCCAGAATGATAAGTATCTTCTCCCCTACTTCACAGACTGTGAAGCGTCTGGGAAAAGAGCAAGTGCTGAAGAGTCAGCAAGGTCAAAATCTACAGCTTTGCCATGCTGCAGTAGAGGAAGTCCTGCAGTACAGTTTAGTCTTCTGATTAACTTCTCCGTAACACACAGAAGGTGTTACATATCCTATCAGCTGTTGCTGTGTTCTTGCTCTTCAAAATCAAGCAGCAGTCGAAATGAGAGCCTGTTGCACCCAGAGTGACCTAGCTAGGCCCACACCAAGGGCTAAAGGAGTCATAATTACCCCCCATACGTTCCATGCTTATCCCTCTTTATAAAATTGGGATAGAAGCAAAGAGCAGGTGCTTAGAAACAACTGGTCAGAAATGGAGCTCCTTGGGACTCTCAGTTCATCATGAGCATCTGTTTTCTATGAAAAATGACTCTTCCTCATCAATTCATCTCCCATAAGTACTACCCTGGATGGCTTTTGAAAAAGCAGTTCTTATCCGTTGTGTAAGTGCTGAAGCAGACTCTGCCACACAGCAAGCAGGGCAGAGCCCTGCCAGCTGCCCCGACATCCCCTGTGTGCAGCAGCTTGCAGACAGATGAAACATGGGCTGAAGTGTTGGCTCTGATGAAACATGGGCTGAAGTGGTGCCTCTGCTTGCCTCACAGCTCTTCGCTCCAAAGTCATAGTGCTGAGCCTAGGGGAGCTGGGCTCCCCTTCAAGTGCCTGCAGAGCAGCAGAGCAGTCTCCAAGCTCGCTGGCCGTGCTGGGGTGCACTGAGTGGCAGGCTGCCAGGACACTGGAGCTCTCTTCACTTTTGACAGAAGGATCTTGATTCACGCAATCAGAGACAAAAGCATCATCAAGCCTGCCCTGATTAATTGAAGTGGAAATAGTAAGGAGCTCTGAATGCAGCAGCCAAGAGAGCCTAAACCCAAATATAGCTTGCAGAGAGGGGAAGAGAGGATGAGCCTTGTAAAACATTTTTTTATCAAATGCAGAAGGAAGCTAGCACAAGTTTTACTCTCACTGCCACACTCCCCCAGTCTGTGCAGTGAAACTGTTTTTTCTGCATTTCCTCTCCAAATAAAAGTGCCACTCATCTCTCTGTCCTTCTAGTACATCCCTGCTTTCCTTTGCCATTTAAATTTAGCAGCTCTGCTGTCAAGCAATGATGGAGGACATGTTCACCACTTCTTAAGAGAGCTTTTAGATCTGATCACTAAAACTATACCTGCCTCAATAGAGGGGGAGTTTTCTAGAGACATCTTCAGCAACTGGGAGTCTTGGTGCAAGTAATACATAATCCCAGCCCTAGGAGCCCCACGGCTGCCACCACTGCATAAAGCAGTTGAGGAGACGGTGGATGAAGGGACCATATAGAGATAAATAGTAGAGTCATTTTGAGCTGAGGAAGATGATTCAATGAGATATTCTTGTCACATTTTTATGAAGGCAGCAAGATTCTCAAAAAAAAAAAGATATTTTTAGTTGGATGAGACCTCTAATGCTGATCAGTGGGCACAGGAAATATCGGTACAGAAATCTGTAGACTAAAGCAATCCAGAAGGTGTGTAACCAGACAGCACAAGATAGAAAAGAGGTTCTTGCAGATTCAGAATGCTAAAAACCTTCAGGGTGAATGACATGAAATTTCACCAAGAGTCTCAGTAAGTCTCAGCAAAAGTTTAAAAGCCCAATTAGACCTTCTTGGCTCATCCTGATAAATGTCTCATTTCTGGTTTAAGGGCAAATTGAAATTGATTAAGCCAATGCCAATATTGCTCTACAAGGAACACAGAAACTAAGTTCCTTTTGGATAAATCCTAAGAGAGAGCAACACACATGCACACTTATGCACACATTATTTAAAGTGGGTTCGTCTGGGATGCATAAAACCTGAAATACTTGTATTAGAGCTGCAAAAGGAAATACTATTAATCAGCTCTAGGCTTTGTATTACTCTGTGGAAGAAAATTTAATAAAAGATCATTTTTTAAACACGTACAAGCCCCCAAATTCTCCTTGGAAGAATTAGGCAGATAAGTTGCCAGAAATAGGAGGAAGTGGTAAAAAATTAACTGAAAGGGGTTGGGGGCTGGATTGTTATTATATTTTAATTTGCATTCAACAGGAGACAGATTTATGCATGAGATGCAAATTGCTAAGCGTTATTTACACATCTGAAGAAAAACAAATCCTGAATGTAAAAGCTTAGAGGGCATATTTTTAAATATGAAAGTGGTAAAATTATTATAATGTTTATAACTTCCAGACTGTTAAAAAGACATTAAGCTGGGGGAAAATGAGCTCTTTTATTTAAATTATAGACTCCTTACTAAATATTGGGACAGAAAACAAGTATAAAAGTCTGTGAATTTTCATTCACGTGAGTCTTTTAGAGCAATTTCTTCACCTTGCAGTTGGGCCAGTCTAGAAAAAAATCTCTCCATGAGTTAGTTAGTGCAGAAGACAACCATCAGTTAGAGTATTTCTTTTTTTCTTCATGAAAGAGTATATATGTCTTTAGAACATGAAGTAATAGAAATAGTTTTAGAAAAGCGAACTCATTCCATAGGTAGACTAGCTCTGTTTGTGGGATATATGACTTCCAGTTGACCACTCCTGCAAAGGATGTAAAAAGCACCAAAGCATGCAGTGAAAGGGCAAACACAACAAAAAGAGGAAGAGAGAAGTAGGATTGGGGAAAAGGTAAGATGAGAGCAAATGATGGTACACAGAAGAGTCAGGATTGTTTAGTTGATCCACATCTACTGACTTATGCCTTTTCCAGATGTCTTTGAAAAATTTAAAAGATCTCTCTAAGTACTGCTCAGATTTTCAAACATTCTCTTCCAGAGGGCAAAAGTTATTATTCCTGATTTTACCTAGGAAAACTGAGGTAATAAGACCTGGAATAGCAAACACATCTACATGCTTGACCTCCTGTCAGCTTCAAATACTTCTGGCAATCTGCATCTCAGACTCATTAAAAATTGGTGGGATTTAGATGACTTAATATCCATACCATTTCCAAAAAAATCAACAAAAAAAAAAAAAAAAAAAAAAAAAAAAAAAAAAAAAAAAGACTTGCAGTAATGTCATGGGCTCAAAATCATAAAGCTAGTTCATTATAAGATGAAAAGCAGTCACTGAGTTATTTTAACTTGTTTAGCTTGCTTTTTGACATTGGGGAGCTGGGATGCACATCCATGTGTGTACTGTTTCCCTTCAGAAGTCCTGTCTATGAGGATCTTACAGACATTTTTCTTTTTTCACACTATGCCTTCCCAGTGGGAAGGCTACAGTGAAGTTTGAGTACACAAAAACAAAAATTCTTTAAGAAATCACCCACAGTAACTACTCTTAGGTACCTTAGCCCATGGCCAATGGCACTGCATTCACATAGCTCAGCCTCCATGGGAGTCCTGGCTGTGGGAAGAAGGGAAGAGAAGGGAGAAGAGAGTAAACACATTTCACAATGAGAATCAAAACTTCCATGTTGCAGAACACGAAAAATTTGGCAGAGAACTTGGAGGGGGAGTGAGGGACATTTTCTACCTGCTGCGTCAGACCAGAGAATTTCCAGTTTCATTAAAAATGGTCAAAATAAAAGAAAAAGCCCATCATTAATCAAGACTGAACGAATGGGTTTTTTAAAGTGTCAATTCATAAACACACTGAAAGCAAGGGAAGAAGCCTCTACTTCTGTAGCAAAAGGCCAAGAGTATCGTTTTGTGGTTGTGGTTTTTATGTCTATCCATACAGCTGACTCACATCAGGATTTAGTTGATCTTTTAATATTTATGTCCAGATGCCACTGAAAGTATCCAGATGTTTCTGCATAGACATCAAAAATGTTTGCATAGCAATTATCAGAAGAAAGTTTGACTTTCAAAGAGCTGCAAATGAGAAAAGAGGAAGTGCATTTTTTTTTCATTCCTGACTTTTTTTCCATTTCTTTTTTTTTCTCAGTTATAGGCCTTTTGATGTTAGCTTCCTAACCAAGAGTGGAACCAAGCCTACTTTCAGCAGTGCACCGCTATGGTGCTGCCTCAGTGAGATCTTAGGATTCTGGCAGAGAAAAGTGTCTGCTTCACCAGAACTGCTGCTTCTAAAAAAAAAAAAAAAAAAAAAAAAAAAAAACAGTTAAAACTAAGCAATTAGAATACATTCAGGATAAATAGAGAATTATCTAACAAGTGTAAGTGTCCACAGGGCAAAACATTCCTGGGATGGATTGAAGATGGGGCTTTTAGGAGAGATGGAGCCAATCTGCATAGGTTTAAAGCCTTCACAAGTTATTTTTACACCTGCAATTATAAGATTACTTTGTGTTTTCATGATTTCCAGTATTCTGTTTAAAAAATCATTTAAAGTCAAAAATGAACCAGACACCCAATATGGAGGGGAAAAAAAGGAACAAAACCAAACCTCTACTTATTTTGGTAATTATATCATCTGCTCAGAACAAAACAGGGAAAAAAGAGCCATATCTTTCAACAGAGAGAACATGACAGAGAGAGGTGATGTGTTTAGCACCAATGACAACCTGCCTGTGAAGTACAGCCACTTCTGGAAGATGAAACAGGCTGTCATTCTGCATCCTCTCTAGATATTTCCTGTAATAAATATTTTTGTCTTATTAACAATCAATGAAAGTCTTGTTAGTGAATTCAATACAACCAAGATATTACTCTTTGGTCAGTAACAAGATGGCAAGGTTAGCAGCAGCAGCCAGCCACAGCTTTTTTGAGAACTGGAGTGTCATGAGATTTGCCCACAGAGCTCTGTCAAAAAGAGGTGGGTGGCAAAGATGAAAGAACTAGTTATATTTGTATTTTGTAAGTAAGTTACAAGTRAAATTACTTCAATAATTTTATTAATTGACTATGGCTTGTAAGTATATATGTACACGTGAGAGAGCAGTATCAGGTAGAGATAGCCAGCTGTTTAAACAGGCTTGGATATCAGAAGAAATCTATGTGGAATAGTGCTATTCCAAACTACCACTCAGTTAAAACTAGCTTAGGCATCCCCCTCTGCTAGCCTGTAACCTGCAGTATATTCTGATTCTACGATGTGAAAAGGAAGTGCAGAGAGAAAACGACTGGGATAACATAAGATAAATTTAAAATTATTTATCAGAAAAAATCTTGCTAGAGAAATTATTTCTTAGACACATCTTTTCTAGTCTTAGTTCATCTCTTTAGCACAATAAATGTGCAAAAACAAAACAAAAACAGAAAAATAGAATAGAAAATCAAGGAAAAGGACTCATCTGATCAGGAACACGAAATTCGTGTGGCTATCATTCAGCACTTTGTATTACTCTCAAATATCTTCCAGAGCCTGTAAAAACAAAGACAAAGACCCTCCAAAAGCAACCTGCAGCCAGTAACCACCAGTGGATCTGTTCTTCAGCTGCTGCAAATCACTATGGTTTGCTTTTTTTTTTCCATAGAAGCAATGCTCATATACATTGTCTCAGGGAAACTGCATAGATTTTCCCCAGCAATTGTACCCACTGGAATTAAAGGCAGCTCATCAACTCAGACCACACAGCCTTCTGAAAGATTCTGAAGCAAGTCAGCTATCTTACCTATAAGATTTGCTCCCAGATATATGGACTGTATATTGTGAATATAGCCATTCCCCTTGAGGCTGTTCTAACTGGTATTGCACGATAGCCACTGCCAGCACTGATCATGAAGCTCCATTTTATAATTTCCAGCAGCACAGGCACATAATTATACTGTTCATTCTTTGTTGCTTGGCATTTGATGATGCCCAGAGTCAAGTCAAAAAGACTTTTTTTTCCCCCCCCATAGGAGTCAATTGTAGTTAGGTGCATTTTTGTCTCTGTTTATTACAATTATTTTTTGTCTTCTCTTGAAACATCAGGCCTTGATCACTGTCAGGGACCGATTAATGAGCTAGATGGGCTTTTGATGTCCTCTGGGAAGGCAATCCTTATGATTCTGTTTCAATGGTGACATCTGTTCACATCCCACTTTAAAGGACTATTTCATGATATGGCGGTGGCCAAAAGATGTGGTCTTGGATTTTTTTGAATTTCATAAATGAATCAAGACCAGAATTCACCTGCTCATACAAGGCTCCTCTGCCTGCTTTGGTGCTGTCCAATGATCTCAACCTGCCATGGTAAAGAATGCTTGACAAAGGCTCAAAATGAAGGGCACAAACATGTGTAAGAAGACTAGAAAATTTTGTGGGAATTATTCATTTGAAAATAGTCTATTACTCTGGTTTATGATGTTTCTGTTAATAACCATTTTTCATCAATAAAAAGCAAGTTGCACTAGAACACTGGTAACTTCAGGATTAAAGTGTTTGGTGTTCCTTTAAATTAAGGGCACAAAGGAGATATGGGCTTAGCTGCAGTTATGACTCATGACCACCCCAACTCTTCTTCATCTTTGACTTTGTTGTTTCTAATAGGCAGGTGAAGACAAAAGAGATAATATAGTATCATATTATGATAAAGCTGCCTTCATGCTGTCACATGAAAAGGAGGAGTCACATCTCCAGGGGACAGTGGAGAATCAAGACTTCTTAGATTACAGAGACCACTAGCAGGGACACAGTCTAGCTGTACCAGGGTCTCCATCTGTGACCCTCAGGAATTCAGCTGCATCCAGCGCACATGGTCAGGCAGGTGAGAGATCATAATGCAGTGCTGTGTAAATGCCGGAGGAATGGACTAGGACATGGCAGGTCCAAGTGCTGCGTTGTCTCTCCCTTTTATTTTCTTACCCTTCCTGTAATGCATTTAAAAACTTTCAAAGGGGAAGGAAAAAAAAAAAAAAAAAAGAAAAAAGTGAAAAATAGTCTTAATTGCAAATAGTGGCATAAAACCTGTGGCATTCAGTCATCCCTTCTCTACTAGGTAGTAACTTAACTGGCTGCTTTTAAAAACTACTGCCTTGGCCTGTTAGACTCAATCCCTGCCACATGATTTATGGGCTTGTGTCTTATTAACTGCTGTGTGGCTAGAGCTGCCCTATTCACTACCACACCCCTTCCCTCACTCCTTGGGTAGAAATGGGATGAAATCACACTGCTGTCATGCGAGAAGGCTGCTGCACCTTCCAACAAAATATCATAAAGAGCAAAAAGGAATTGCTGTTCTCATCCCGTAAATCAGTGCTCGCATTTTGGTCTGAGATGGTGTGAGATTCCACGAGTGCTCCCTGCATCCATATTCAACAGGCAGGATGTGTAAAGTGTCTGCAGAAAGAGGAAAAGGATGAGAAAAAAAAAAAAAAAAAAAAAAGACCAGGAATGGCTAAATCATTCTGCTGCCTGATGGATCTTATCTGGACCTCCTTCTCTGCAACAATAATTTGAACCTGTCAAAAATTGCCACTGAGAGGACAGTAAACAGATCTGTATCCTGACCTTACCCAGCCCTTACAGAGCACTGAATCTTGCCTTTTTGAAACAGAAGATTTAGATTTTCAATATTATGACTTTTCATACTTTTAAATGCACAAATACATAAATACACACATGCAGGATCTTCAGATGACTGAAATTAGAATTAAAGGTCAAGCCAAAACCTTCAGTATGACCCCATTATTTTTATTGGAAATTTCTATGGATTTGTTTGTCTGTTTCTGTTCTATTTAACAACAGAAAGATCTTCTGCTGAGAAGAAATGAGAATTTCTCATGAAACAGCAATTTCTCATGAAACAGAACCCAGCTCTGTCCATCAGCTCTGCTGCATGCATTGACTGCTGCTGACTTGGGACTAGGGCATGCTCTTCCCACACAGCAACCATGCACAAACCTTGGCAGTTCAGAACACAGAAAGTATCAGAAAATGAAGCAAGTTCTGTGCGAAAAGAATTGTTGCAGAATTATCACTCTGGGAGTGAATTTACTTGTGTAGTGACTTGATACTGTTACGGTGGAGCCTGTGGGATGAAAATTATCAGGCAAACTGATGAAACAGTTCATTCTTCACTCAGTTTTTGGTTTGCTCTTGCTGTTCCAAAGTGCCAAAACATTGAATTTGATGATGTTTGTGACAACTGCCTACCATTAAAATCGGGGCAGCCTACATAAGTCTGAAGTTGTAGCCTTTGAGGAAGTTGCAAAGTTTAGTGTTAGTACTGAATTTTTTGCTCTCTAGCAAACAATTATTATTACATCATGACATCATAACAATTATTATTATTATATCATGCTGATGAAGAGGGAGAATTTTTCTTCAATCTTTACTTTACTTCTTCTTACTACATGATGGCTGAGCAGAGACATACGTCTTTTGGTGTTGCCTAAAGCCAGCTCTAAATGACTTGGTAGTGGGACAGAGGTACCAAAGGAATCATTATGACAGTTATTTATTTTCACAAATAAAAGAGTCCAGTGTGACAACAAAAAAAGAACCCAGTGTGACAACATATGTGACTTGGAATAGCAAACCTAAAGACAAGCCTTGCTCGCCGCTCAACAAATGGGTGCCCAGCACACCCCTGGACCACATTCCTGCACTTGTGAGGACATTACCACAAATTCCAGTCTAAATAAAGCTGCAGAAGAACAGATAAACAATTGCACCTCAACACATGCAGATACCCACACACAAAAATATCTTCTTATCAGGGCCAAGATAATAAACATGAGAGTGCAGCCAAGTACATCTCAGTGGATCGACAATTCATAACAGATTCCCTAGCATATTCTTTGGGAGAAGCAGAACATACAATTAAATAAAACTTGTTATTGAAATCAAGCCCCCCCGAAAATAGAAGTCAAACCTCAACTAGGCAAATGTGGTATTTCAGGTGGAAAATTGAATAGACTTAATAGGAGTAATAGGAGCTGTTGGTCCTGGAAGAGCTTAAAAAGTGTAAATATTGCTCACTGCATATGCTAACATAATGATAAATGTTTCTCAATATTAGTATCAAAAGACTGCTGGAATATATTTGCAATGTTGTGTAAAGCGTGAAAGGAGGTAGCTGTCCTTTCCATGGCTTTATATTAATCTCTGGATACCAGCTGATTGCAGGGGCCACAAGCACTATAATTAGATTTTGGAAACATATATAGGGAGGAGGAAATGGAATAATTAAGGTAAGCTATCAGATGCCTGTCCTCATCCTTTTTAAACAAGCCAGAAATATACCCTGCACTCGTTCAGCATGCAACCTTCAAGGGGAAAGGTGTCAGACACTGTAATTGGTAGAACTTGAATGCTGCTACACTGGTGTCCCTTTTTTAAGGAAACCTATTTTCCACACCAAAATTGATCCGGCAAGGTTGTTATCTCATAATGCACACCTAGAGAGGCACTGGGAGGCCGGAGGGGAGAGAAGAGCAGGGCACTTAACAGCCTTGGCTCTGCAGCCTGCATTGCTGCACCCTGTCTTGAGAAACTTACTGCCAAAGCAGAAGTTACATAGCAAATATGTATGTGTGTGTGTGTGTGTGTGTGTGTGTGTGTGTGTGTGTGTTATGTATGTGTGCGTGGGGCGGGGGGGATGTTTGTGTGTGGGGGGGTGTGTGTGGAGGGTAGAGAGTTTGGGTTTTGTTTTAAAATACAGGATAAGACAAAGAAAAAGTGCTAATTATATTGAATCCAGCTGGGTCTCACAGCTGGACTAGAGGAGTGTTTTCTTCTCTTTCTGGGGATGCTTGAGGGTATTTGTAAGTGGGAGGGCAGACATGGTGCATGGGAGTCTCTGAAGGGCATGATGGCTTTTATTTAATTATCCTCACCTGCCTATCCACAAAGAAGAGCCAAGGAGCCCAAACACACACACACACACACACACGGACACACACACAAGAATATTTTTGGTGTGGAAAATTATTTGACATTATTCTTAAATATTTAAAGGACACTGTCTGCTGGTTTGGAAATCCAGTGAATAATTTAGTACTGTTTGACAGAATCTCTTTGGGTCAATTATTCAGGAAGTGAATTAATACATTCTGACTAAAACAAAGCACATTGGTTTTTGGCGGGCATATCTTGTTACATCACATATTCCATGTCACATTACATTGCAGACTGTGCCAGCATAATCAAATGGTGTGAGTTGACTTAAACAATGCAATCTGAATGATTCCAAAGTATTTTTCAAAAGCTTCCTTTTCCTTCCTTCCTTCCTTTTCTCTACTTGGTCTGTCTATATTTATCTTCCTAAAAAGGAAAATAACTGCAAGAAACCTGATCAACTTCTAAAAAGTATTTAGCTAGAAACTGCCAGCAACTCTTGACCTTGTTACAGCCCTAACTATCTTATCTACACCAAACATTTTAATTTTAGAATATCATCTTTAAAGCCCCGGGAGAGGGAGGGACAGTGTCTGCTGATGCTTGACAGCAGCTCTCTGACACTGACATGGTCCAAAAGAGATATTCTTATCAAACCTTTCCAAGGGAAGTAGCTGTAATATAGGAGCTCAAGGGCAATGGGGATATAATACAGGTTAAAAAAAGAAGGATCCTTGGGATTTCAAGAGGTATGTAGAAGGCTCCAGAGACAGCAGCTGTCTCACATCAGAGAGTGTCTCATAGATCAAAGAGGAATTGATATTCCTGCTGATGTTCCAAATCACCAGCAGACACACCTCTCTCACATCCTTCTACTTCCCATCGTTCCCCAACACACTATTAAGAAGCAAGTGGACCTTGCTCAGAACCCCATACTGAGGGTGGGACAGACTATCAACCTAAGAAAAATAACTAAAGTTTGAAATTTGTATTTTGGGAGAAATTCTGAGATTTTTCAATTTTACTTCAACAGGAATGGGGATGAAAATCCAAAATATTTTAAAATCAGTGCCATGTTTATTTATTTTCCTAATTATAGTATAAATACTGCAATACAGCTTAAAAACTTCTATGCTGTGGAGGACAAATGCTCAATTTTCTTGCAGGGATTGGATCATAACATAAATTTAATTCCATTAAAAGGAGAAAAAAAAATTTAAAAAGTGATTTCTGAAGTCAGAATTCTCTGTCAAGAGTCTTTTACAACCTCACTCTTAAAAGAACAAACACCCAAAAGTGTATCTAGAGGTTTGAGCAGAATAAAAATCAGAATAAAAATCATCTAGGAAAAAAAAAAAAAAAGTGCCTGCTCCTCTATTCTTACAGTTCTCTTGCAGTTCTTTACGGTCTTTCTCTCATTCGGCAAAAGAGCAGGTCCTCTGAAACAAAGAGTTGCACTTTTGCATGCTTGTAAGATTCCAAAAGAGAATCCCACTCTCCKTCTGGAGTAAGCAATGTCTCCATACTGCACTGCTAGCACGATGCTCATGCTCATCTGCATTTTTCTTTTTTTTTTTTTTTTTCAGTTTATCTGAACCAATTCCTCCACAGAACCACACCAGAGCCCCTCCTCAGATGGCCAGCACAAAGTCCTCAGTCCTTCCTACAGCCTTAGTGTCTGCAGCCACCAAGATCACCAGGACATAGTCCCGCTCCTACTCTTCAGAACCAGAAAAGAGGAGGTTCAAAGGCAACTGAAGAAAAAAAAATCAACAACAGACAAACAAGCTGGGCTGTGAATAAGGGCAGCCTCTTACTCTAATTAAATTTTATTACCCATTTTTGTGTTTTATGCTAGGGATCACAGAACAGACCATGGTAATGCTTCATACTTATTTGTCATTTTACACATCCAACACAATTGTCTCCATTCTGTCTCCTGAAAAAATGGAGGCAAGGGGTAAGTAATTGATCTGAGATCTTATTGGACAGTGGCATGAACCTACCCCAAAATGGCAGAATTATGTGCTAGCCAGAGTTAGCACCTCGTCCTCAGGTTGCACTGTCAGATCACAGTGCTTCTGCAAAACAAGCTTCCACAACCACCCAAAGAGCTTCTGGAGTAATTGCTAAAACATATAATCCAAGTTCTTCTTTAAATTGTTGAATAGTATAGATTTGAAAACTCATAACAACCTAAAAATGCATCATCTTGAGGCCTCAATGCCTCGATCCTTGACTTTTATGCACATAACTTTATTCTGAGTCAGCCTCATTAAGCCTAGCTGAATAATTTGAATTTTCAAATGTGTGAATGGTGGAGGATTGAATAAGCATAGCAGAAAGCTTGCAGATATTCCTTACATCTTAAAAACATTTGTTTCCAAAGCGATACCACTACAAATGTTTTTAATATAATAATACACTAGGCTGAGATGAAAAAACATAGAATACTAAGAATCTCTGGATCATGTCACCCAGCCACCTGACTTGCTATAGAGATGTTAAGCTATAGGGAAACGCAGCAGAACAAATTAGTTTGAAATTATCTAAATTCCATCATGTCAGCTGAAAGGAGATAGCAATTCATTTCATGGAGGGTTAAAAAAAATAAATAATAAAAAAAGTTCATATTTTGAACCCTCTGTAGGCACAGCCAGGAGACAGAAATGCCAGAGGAGCTGTGAGGGGTCCTGGTGCCTGGTGGTGCCACGGGTGGACCAGTGTCCCGTAATGCCACCAGAAGGTGTCATTGCAAGGTAGTGATGAAACTGCAGGAGCCTGTTGGGTCACCCTCACCTTGGCTGAAAGACCCAGGCTGGTGGAGGACCACGGGGACAGAATTGCTGGGGAGATGGCAGAGGGGCTGTGCAGGGCCTAGAGTTTTGTCCAGTGGGACTTTCAACACAGCAAGTGTTAAAGCATATTGCTAAGTGCATCCAATGAAGGCCTAGGGCAAATGATCTGGACTCTGCCCCAAAATAAAAGCTTGAAAATGAAAGTGGAAGAAAAGCAATACCAAGATAAAAAAAAAAAAATCATATATGTAGAATTTTTCAGGATTTTTAAAAAGTTCTCTGTTAACGATTTATCTGTCACAAACACAGAGTCTCCTGCCATTTTCCACAAGCGGCAGCAGTTTGTTGCAAGGACAGAAGGATAAGAGGGAGAAAGATCAGAGTCACAGCTGCAACCGGTCAGCTCAGATTCCCAATCCAAGCTGCACAACGCCTGCCTCAGTAAAAGTACTAGTTAAGAAATGTGCTTTTCATGATTCAGGTGTTGTTACTGTTGAAGGGTTAAATGGATGCCTGTACATCTGGGCTGGAAGGCTCAGAGATAAGCCCAACTCTTTGCATTTCGGTGACGCGGTGGTGCACAGAGGTTCAGCAGGGACTGTGTCCAACTCCTTGAAATGGTCTACCCAATAATTTGTGTTTCTGTTTCCTATCTTCTGTTAGCATGTTATGTAACAAAGATATCTATCTGCATATCTGTCACTTTAACTGAAAATAAATGTCTATTTTTTTTTTGCCTTAATACAATGATATTTTATCACAAAATTGTCCTCTTAATATGTGAATGATTCCTATATTGCTGATTCAGGAAAGCAGGTGAATAGATTTCTCAGCTAGGAGTGCATTTGAACAACACATCTAATATCATGTATTTTTCACAAACTGGAATCTCATTTTGGAACAAAACAGTGACCCCAACACTTCTTGTGTAGATAAGGTTTAGCCCAATGTGCTCTGCTGAGATCAGGAGAATCACTTCCATTTTTCACTGGTGCATAAGCAGAATCGGTGCGACAGGCTTATTAAAAACGAAACAAATGTTGCTCTATTTGGAAGTCAAATTGCTCAGGAAAACACACAGAAAGAAACATCCAGTAAAAAAAAAAAAAAAAAAAAAACTAGAAAAGATCAAAGAAGCAGCAATGGCTTAACTGATACTTGTAACTTTATCTCTTTCTCTTGTTACAGAGGAAGAAAGATTGCATGAATGGAGATATATTCCCACTGGGAGGAAATGTGGCACTTGACAGGTGCAAGAAGCCAATAAATTATGGGATATGTAGAACAGAAGAACTATCTATTTGCTTAGAAACAGTTTGGTCTGCAGAGGATCAGAAAGAGAGACTGACAATAGAAATTATTATTTTTTTTTTCCCAGGAGAAAGGTAAAGGAAAGAGATGTCAGTTAAAAAAAAAAAAAAAAAAGAAAAGAAAAGAAAAGAAAGAAAAAAAAAAAGAAAGAAATGCACATCAAAATTTGCACACCAGTGCCATAAAGACATGACAGGACATTTCATTTTGGCTTCATTTAATCTCATGAATGTGGTCAAGATTTAGTTCTGTTCTTGGTCAAGATTTAATTCTGTTCCTGTAAGCAGAAATTATTTATTTAATTAATTAATTTATTAATAGCACCTATTCTGTACACTGTGGGCTAATCTCCCAGAGTTTGGTTAAATGGATTAGCCCTTAAATTCTATTCTCTTTTCCATGGAGGAGGAGGAAAGAGCCTGTGAACGTAACAAACACTGGTACCGAGAGCAACTTAAGGCTGTAACACTATGCATAACACATGCCAGTGTCCGCTCATACCAGCCCATTTAGGAGCCTTATCTGGGCTGGAGGCTGCCATCGCTTTGCCTTTGCTCTAGGCGAGAATCTGGTTTCTGCTTCTGCTGTTCAAGTGCGGGCTTGTGATGGTGTAAGCTGAAGTACTTCATTATCTCTTCGGCCGCAGGCAAGTGGCAACTGAAGGAAAGTGTATTTCTATTAAGTCTTGTGCGTTGATTCTGTGCTGCTAGTAAGGTAGTAGGAAAGTACTCCACATCCCCCAAAACATTTTTGTTCTTTCTTTTCTCCCACACTCCCCTTACTAGGAATGGATTAAAACTGCAGCCCTTTTGTTTTTTCAGCTCTAAAAGGGAAGGAAATGGCAGCTTGAAACCGAGAGCGAGACTTCCCCAAAACAGCACATTGCCCCTGATGTGAAAGGAACTGTGTGATTTACATCCACAAAGACTGTGGCTCTCCAGTGTACTAAATATCGTGCCATAGTGCTGCTGCACCACATACTCAGCTGAAGTATACAACAGCCTTATTTTCCAGCATTCACTGCACTGTGGGGAAATGTTTCTTCGAAAAAAATCACAGAAGCAGGCATTGCAATGCTGTTGTCTTGCCTGATGTGGCTCTCACAATGAAAAAAAAAAAAGTAACATATCCCTCAATGTTAACAGAATCTTAATATGGCCCTTGGAGAACATTTCTGATTGATACATCCTTTCACAACTCAAACAAAATTTCATTCTTGGATAACAGCCCCTGGTTTACGATAGGAAATTAGTGCTCTGTCACACCCCAATAATTAGTACATTAGAGGCAGAATGTAAAACCAGGCAGCAAAATGAAAACAAAGTTTCTGACAGAACTTTGAGGCACATATAAACCATAAACAAGATGATACAGACAAGATATAGTTGCACTTCTTTCCTTCAGAAGGGCTGATAAGGTAAAGGTCACTGCCTCAGAAGGAAACAAATACTAAAGACAGGCTTTAACCACCACTATTGGAAAGTAGTTACAGCACCACTGATGTGCTTCATTTTCACACAGTAAACATAGGAACTGAAGAGCCTTCGGCCATATGTCGTTTTTAGTCCCCAACTTCTGTCTCCAACTTCTTAAAACACAATGGGTGCTGAACAGATCTCAGCAAGGCAACTATCACTATCACAGACCACATGTGACAATGAAGGAAAAGTCTGCTGTAAAATGCGCTTGCTTTCCTCAGCAGATCTCAGCAGAAAATCTCAGAGATGAGATTTTCAGTTTTCTGCAAAGACCAACACAGTAGTTTCTTAATCATGGTTGTTAGAAAGGGGGAAAAAGGGGAAAGGAGAAGGAGAAGAGGAAAGAAATATACCCTGAGCCACACAATGCAGATAAAAAGACAAACCCGGAGCTGCAGCAGAGAAAAAATTTACAGGAAAAATATGTTTCTCTTACTGCACAGCATAAGGCCATAAATCATTGTCTAGAAAGGAAACTTAAAAAATTATATTCATATGAACAATTTAAGGCCTGCAGACAAGTTAAACCAAATTAATACTCAGACATTCCAGTTGATAAGAACAAGTATATTCTTTTAAGGGTTTTTTTTTTTTTTTTTTTTTTTTTGAAAAAAAATATTGCCATGAAAACCAATTACTCAGCAACAGGATACAAACCCCACAGTAACAGGGTGGATCTGAGCAGAGGGTGGAAGTACTCAGAAGGCCAAACAGTGGCCAGCTGCAAATGGATGTGTGCTCTCTGTCACATTCTGGTGAATTGGGATCCACATCCAAAACCACGAGCGAGCTGAGAAAGCCCAGAGCCAAAGGGGCTGTGATTGCCTCCTGCTCACTGTCCTGCTATGAGCACTCAACCAGCAGCTATTTGCTAACAGGACCTAGCAGAAAGTTCACAGAGAAAAGCACAATGGGAGTGATACATTGGGCTGTGCTTTTGCATGAGCAGTGTGGAGTGGCACACTGCATTCCCCCAGCAATAGCTCCACTCCAGGAGTTATTATTAATATTAACTTTTTAGTCTAGTTTCTAAGGAAATGAGGCTTAGGCAATCATTTTGTCTGGATGGTTTCCCTAGTAATTTTGAGCCTACTGGCTGATTTCAGCCAACTGGAATAGAGGGGCAGAGCTTTCAGAGACAATAATGTTCCTACAAGTTTTGTGAAAACAGATGTATGGAGAAGGTAAAAAAGAGAAAAAGTAAGATTCTCATGCTAAAGGGAAGGCTGCAGCATGAGATAACCATTTAGATATAAAGGGATCAACATGGAAATGGTCTCCCACAGGCCTTGACTGCACCAAAAGTGAAATGAGCACTTACCCTTCCATAGGCACCAAAGTAAATAAGCCACAAGATTTGAGCCTGCAGGAAACCCAGTTTCATTAGTTTCAGTGCTTGCAGAACCATTTATGTTCCATCTAAACATAATTTCATGCTGACTCACACGGGAAATTCCCCATATGACGCTCTTCCAATTCTTCTCAAATACCGAACTAGGGTCTGAAACACTCCTTAAAGAAGCAAAATGTAAAGGATACTTTCCAAATCACTGAGACCTACACTATTTTCCTCTTATTGAAAGCATGTTGTTAATTTTCCAGTTTTTCTGCTTACCTTTGGCTGTTTCTTTCTATGTTAGTGAATAACTGCAGCATACTATGACACTGATACTATCAGCAACACCCTTGTAATACCACCTTTGAATTCATTATCTACTTAGGGCAGGAATTATAATAATTTGTATCTGCTATATCAAATGGATGGTGCCTGCCTCTGTGTATTCATCGCATATGCAACCCATTGCTATGTTCACATCAACACCTAAAACTCAATAATAATAAAAAAAAAAAAAATAAAAAAAAAAAAAAAAAAA
>NW_020455621.1:2090394-2163841 GCF_003342845.1 Nothoprocta perdicaria
CCTGCCTCTGTGTATTCATCGCATATGCAACCCAGTGCAGTGCACACGTCAAAACCTAAAACTCAATAAAAATAAAAAAAAAAAAAAAAAAAAAAAAAAAAAAAAAAAAGAAGAGCAGACCTGAAGGGCTGTTGTATGGGTGATGGCAGCGGCATCCAGGGGATTCCACTGAATTCGCTGATATCTCCTCTCTTGAAGAGTTAAAATCCCACACATGAGGGCAGACTTACAACACCAGTTTAGAGTTCCCCTTTTCCAGAACCTGTATACTCCATTAAAAAAAAAAAAAAGAAAAAAAAAGGGAAAAAAAAAAGAAAAGAGAGAGAGAGAAACAAAACCTCATCAACATCTTGACTAACTCCTATTGAAAACTACTTCTCTTTAAGAAATCCAAGACATTCCTTTTTTTATTAATTGCCAGCTTATTAGTGGAATGAATGTTGCCAGTCTTTTCTCAAGCTGCTTGGAGGTGAAGGGCCTCTTTCTTTTGCTTTACCAAAAACAACAACAAAACATCCCAAGAGAGAAGAAAAGACCAAAGGAAAAGGAGCTGCTGAAAGCCAGGCTACTTATTCATCTTCAAACACTGGTTTCCATGGGAATAAGTTTGGTTCTTTGTGGAGGCTGAACAACCCATGCATACTAGTCTAATGCCTCCAACATTACATTTGTGTGGTCAACTTTCCTTTGGCCTCCAGTCATCCCCTTCCTCATCATGTCTGCCCAGCAACAAGACTAGATATCCCAGAAATAAAGCAATCATTCAAGAAATCAACTGAATTAGGTTTGCATCAAAGCCTATTGAGGCTTTTCTACTGTCCCCACTGAAACTTGGATGAAGTTCTCACAGCATAAAGCACAGCAGCTTCTAGCCAGCTTGTCAAAACGGTGCCTGGAAAAAATCTCCCACTCTGTCTCATTTTCCAATTTTTATGATTTCTGCTTCACTTTGTCCTGTACCACTTTTTTTTTTTTCCCCCTAAAATCCTTTATATTTTCTTAGCTCTGACTAGAGCAGACCTTTCAAATCTGGTTGCATTCCTGTTATAGGGGATCACTCACTACCTGTGCACCAGGAAAGGCACATATCCATTAACAGCTTTTTTTTTTTTWAAAAAAAAAAAAAAAAAAAAAGGACTAAACAGAGACTGAAATTTACAGTTTTGAATGGTTCTCGGCTTAAATCAAGGAAACAAGCAACATAGCAACATTTTTCATAAACTAAACTCTTCAGAGGTTCACATGCTTTACACTGAGCTCCAAATGAAGAAAATGAATCTTTGGACAAAAGTATCACAATGTTCCTGTTAGAGAGGCAGCCAGGGTTCATCAAGGGTTTCGTGAAAACTCATGGCCTGTCTGTTCTGTTTGATTTGACTACAGTAACTTAGGTAGCCTTCTTGTCTTCATTTTGACATAAATAATAATAAAAAGGGGAGCTTTTTAAAGCTCCCTTAGTAAAAGGAACTTAACTTTTGAATAAAGTAAGTAACTTCTGAATAAAGTACAGTAAGTGAAGTAAACTTCACTCAGAAGATGCCATGGAACATGTTTTCATGCATCACTCCTCAGCATTTTCATAACTGTTAGGATTTTTCTATGTTAAAGAAATAAAGTAAAAGCATGTTTTCATAAATCAGTAATAAAATGTTTAGCTCTTTCTACTGCTCATCTTTCAAAACTCCTCCTCTTAAAAGCTTCTAGGGTGCAAAGTTTTTTGAAAAAAATGAACAAAAGGAAATGTATTAGAAATTCATGAAAGCCATTCACAGACAGACTGTTGGAACTACAGGAGTTTTCTTTTGTAGGGATATTTTTCCTTTCACATTTGGAAATGTATTTTCTTTGCAAGACAGAGACACCGATGGATTTTCAATTTTTAAATCTAAGATTAGGTCTAAATGCCTAGTTTGCTTTATCTATCCCTTAGAAAACTTAACTATAACTGTAGCTTTCCATACAGGAACTTAGGATGTGTGGCTTGAAAGAAGCTATTGAAGCACAGAAAAAAAATGATCACTCATTTGATTGTCAATTCACTCCTCAGTGAATGACAGCTAGAGCCATTTTAGCCTTATCTTCCATATAAGAATGTTAGCAATTCAGGCCAATGACAATCCATTGTAGTAATGAAGGTAATAATGGAATCTGCAGCTTAGGCCATGCACCAGTATTTATGGCAGTAAATCTTCTTCCTTTATTCACAATAAGGTGGAATGAGAAGGTTATTAGAAACATATGAATAATAAAGCTACCATAACAGCTACCTTCCAGATTTTAATGGTGCAAGTGTGCTTCTTTCATTCTCCTTGATTTAACTTGATTCTTTTGCCATTTTCCCACTACTTTTCAGTCTAGGGCATAAGCAAAACAACTAGTAGATACATTTTCTTACGAGATCATAGTTACGTGTCTCAGGAAATCAGATACACTGAATCATTTTTACAAACAAAGAGAAATACAAAGCCAGCATTTGGAATTTGCCAAGCTTAATTGAGACAATTTCACATACCTTTTAAGAAAGTGACAGTGCATAGTACTACTCGAGCTGTCATGGGCATATGATGGTTGTACATAGAAAGCTAACTACAAAATTCCTGGCGATTCACTTAAGAACAACTTGAGCAAGTTTAGTAATGCATTAAAGGACATCCAGCTCCCTGCTGCAAAGTGGGAAGTGAAGTACAGGTTGCTATATAGTCTATAAAACAGTGAGAAGATGCAGTTTTTAGGAAACCATAATTCCAAGACTAGCTGCGCTGTTATTATTGTCCATGCATTTGAGACATTTTATCAGAAATAACTAAAAGTGAAGAAAATAATTGGAACATTGAAAGGCATCCTAAATCTGTTTTTGGATCTAACACATCATAATGTGTCTCTGACATAATATAATTCAAAACCAAGAAGAATTAACATTTTGTAGAGAGAACAATCATCAACCCATTAGGTTCAATTAAGCACTTACCCACTGGGAGATAACAAAGATGAGTGAACTCAGTTCATTATGAGCAAGCTACTAAAGTAAAAACAAGCTGGGACCTTCAGAGCATGAAATATGCTGACGAGTGGTCATTGAAAGCTGACACATTGAAGACGGTAAATAGAGCATACTTCTTGATAATTAGTTGTTTTGGTTACGAGGTAAACTAAGAAACGTGCATAGTATACATCATGTTGCAGTGCACTGATTGCCAGAATGGCAAATCAAAAATTTTTTAATGTTCCACTTGTTTTCCAGATATGTTGAATGATAACAATAAAAAATACGCAGAACTCGGCACAAGTGCAGTCAGAATAAGGTGTGAATCTCCAGGCTGCTTCAAAGGCTGCTTCATGACTCTCTTGTCACTGCTAATCATTGAAGGTTACAGTTCCCTCCCGGTTGCCACCCAACCTGCTCTGTGGTCATTCTTCACCCATCACCACCAAAACAAGCCTGGCTAGCCTTCACAGTTTAAATAATAGGTCCATGGTACCTAGCTCATTTTAATAGAGATGGATGAGGAAATGATCTCGTAACAGCTCACTCAGCAGATCTTGAGGGGATGGTAACCTCCACAGAAGATGGCTGCAGGCAGGTGGAACACTGACCTCCTCAAACAATTGGAGGGAACAAGAAGCAGGTAAATCTCTCCTGTTTTGGACACTAGCACAGAATCACAGAATCCCAAAATCACAGAATGGTAAAGGCTGGAAGGGACCCCTAGAGATCATCTAGCCCAGCCCTCACTGCTCAAGCAGGGACACTTAGAGCAGATGGCACAGGGTGGCATCCAGGCAAGTTTTGAAGATCTCCAGACAAGGAGACTCCAGCACCTCCCTGAGCAGCCGCTTCCAGGGCTCTGCCACCCTTACAGGAAGGAATTTTTTCCTCATATGGAGAAGGAACTTCCTGTGTTTCAACTTACACCCATTGCCCCTTGTCCTATCACTGGCCATCACTGAGATGAGTTTGGTCTCCTCCTCCCTACATTCACACCTTAGGTACTTGTAAATATCGATCACACCCCTCTCAGTCTTCTCTTCTCCAGGCTAAAGAGGCCCAAATCTCTCAGTCTCTGCTCATATGAGAGATGCTCCAGTCCCTTAATCATCTTTGTCGCTCTCCGCTGGACCCTCTCTAGAAGCTCCATGTCCCTCTTGTGCTGGGGAGCCCAGAACTGCCCCCAATACTCCAAGTGTGGCCTCACCAGGGCTGGAGAGGGGGGCAGGATCCCCTCGCTTACCCTGCTGGCAACATCCTCCTGATGCAGCCAGGATCCCATTGGCCTTCTTGGCCACAAGGGCACTGCTGCCTCATGGTTAATTTGGTGTCAGCCAGGACTCCCAGGTCCCTCTCCACAGAGGGCAGGGAGCAACTCTGAGGAGCTGCCTTGCAGCAGGTCAACCCCTAATCTGTACTGGTGCCTGGAGTTATTCCTCTCCAGGTACAGGACCCTGCACCCTTTCAAAAAAAGGCAAAGAGGGGTAGTATGTGGCAGCATTTGTTCCTCAGCTGCCTTTTTACTAGCACTTGACTGAGGCACTCCTGCCAAGGGGGAAACCTCCACGCAGATCCCCTCTCTGCTTTATCAGATGTAAAAGAGAAAAAATAAAACTGATTATGTCTATGCTTCTACGATATTATAGCCAAGACATTCACCTGAAATGTTGGATAAATGTGGTCCAGTCCATGGCTGAGCCAGGGTAAATGAGGGTAAATCCTGCCATTGCTTCACTATAGCAAAAATTTAATTTCGCAGCGAATAAATAGATCTATTAACCATTGAGTTTTTTCAGCTTTAATTCTTTGCTTTTGTTTTTGTAAATTGTAGAATCATAGAATCATAGAATGCTTAAGGTTGGAAGGGACCTCAGAGGTCATCTAATCCAACACCCCTACACACACAGGGTCACCTAGAGCACGGGGCACAGGGCTGCGTCCAAGTGGGTTTTAAAGATCTCCAAAGAAGGAGACTCCACAACCTCTCTGGGCCTGAGTCTGTTCCAGAACTCTGTCACCCTCACTGTTAAGAAATGTTTTTTTTAACTTCCTGGTTCCTAATAATTATGGTTCCTGAAATACTGTGCAGTAGTCATAAGTTGTGGAGAACAAAATCCCACACTCATTTCACAAGAGGACAACCATTATCTTCAAGAATGTAAAATACAGAAGAAACTCTGTAACTGGAAACTTCTACTGCCTGTGCAAATTTATGTCACAGAAGAAAATATTTGAACTTTCTTTGTAAGTTAGAGTTAACATTTTAATACCTAGATTTTTTTACTTTGATTAATGTGTCTTGATTCATCATATGTTTTCTCTGTAAATAGCTTGTAAGCTAGAAATTTCTGCATGCCTGTCAACTTTCTCAAATATATATATATATGTATATTATCATATTGACTGGTTTTCCAGAAGTATTTTCCTTTCTTTTTCATTTTTTATTTATCTACCAGTGTCCACATTTTTATCCCTAGAAACCTTTTCATTTTTTTTTTATTATTATTTTTATAGCTGTTCATTTGTTTTTCCCTTTTGGATTGTCTGCAAAAAAGCAACTTGCATTTCAATAACAATACTTCATACAGCTGAACATCCCAAAGTGCTTTATATTTAATTACAGACTCATAGCAAAGTGACTATATGACAAATGTGGCCTTTGGGATCTCCAGAAAGGGAAAGGAAGACAAGTCTTTCACAATCAGAGCATCATGTACACACATGTGGTCCTTTTCTTGCAGATCAGCACTACTGCAAATTCTGTATGTGATGCACAGGAGAGAGCTGTGAGCATATCAAAAAAAAAAGAGAAAAAAAAAACAAAGGAAAAAGAAAGGAAGACATCCTTTTATTTTTCTGAGCAAAGAAGAAGCACCAAGCAAGCTTCTAGAATTCACTATCTTATTCTAACTTATATGTAAAAGTGCAGGTTGCTTTTTTAACCCATGGCATTACAGAAGAAATTAAGAAGCATACAAAGCTGCCCTGTATTTATTTTGTCCAGTTTATCACACTGTTTTCCTTTTTGCCTCATCCTCTCATATATATTAATTCCTTCTGTGATAATTTGCAGAATGGTTGACTACTCATGAAATGATGAACAAGAAAGCAATCCATAAATGTTTGCTGTAGAACAAATCAAAAGGGTATTCAAAAATCAAAACCTATCTCTAGCAAAGAAATGTTCTCTTTTTATCCTCACCTCTCGTCTTATTTAATGGACAAAATTAATGAGCATCATATCTAATATGCATCATTTTTATGACTGCTACAGAAACAGTGGTTATGAAGTCAGTAGCAGTTGTGCTTGGTCATATGATACTTTCAGCATTAGTTGTTCAAGAATTTAAACAGATTATTTTAATTTCTCCTCCTGGGACATCCAACACTCCAGCATGAGGCAGTCGATTCATGTTAGACCTGTAATGTAGCAGGTTTCATTTGCTGTAGTCAGCAAACCTGTAGTCAGGTTCTTTCAATAGCTGTTTTCTCAAATAACTGGACAAGTTAAAAATTAAATTAGCAGCAGTTTAGCAAATATTGTTACTGCTCATGTATTTGCCACACACTGGAACTATGGGATTATCATTCTCATTTCAGACACAAGAAAATTCTAGCAAAAGAGACTATTTTTTTTAGCCAAATTAATGTAGAAAGTATATGACTATACTTAGATTAAAATATCAGCCCAGTGCTTTCTCCATGATATCACTGTTTCTCAATGGTGGATTGCAAGTGTTCTTGCAATGCATAACATGGAAATTGTTGCATCAGGCTAAACAAAACAAAATCTAATTTCCTAATTCTGTTATGTTTAAAGGTCACATATTCACTAGTAGCTATTTAAAGCAAGCACTCATACCAAGACCATATAGCTGCTACTATTATCCTTAGCACTGGTCTTTGTTCTGGCTTGGTTTTCATTCTTACTTTTACATAAAGTTGTGGATGCAGGAGTGAAGGATTTTGTTTGTTTGTTTAGACTTAAATCTCCTAGATTGAAAAGAGCAATAAAACACTGCATTAGGACCTAGCATTTCTTCAAAAATGTTTTTACCTGTAAAAGAAAGCTGAGACACAAAAATTGATTTCTCAGACTCTCCAGACTAAAAATTAACATCCAAGCCACAACACTTTCCAGCTCCACTGCAACATTAGCAGCATATACTAACCCAGATTAGCCAAGAACAGTGAGGCAGCTGAACCAGCATACGGTCCAGCTCTGTCCACGTGCTGCAGATGCACTCTGCATGCCTAACAAGTGTGAGCTCCACTGCACGTGCAGCATAGTAGTGCATGGTAGTGCAGCACCTGCACCCAGCACATCCACCACATTCTCTGGTGACCCGGAGATAGGGCTGCACTAGGGTCACTTGTGACAGTAGACTTTATCAGATGCACCATAAGCCCCCAGTTACACGGGACACTGAGCAGTGTCACCACCTCCTTTATATTGCCAGACCCACGTGTAGCTGCATTTCTCAATGCAGCTCCTTACAAATATGCCTTCAATCCCTGAAAGCTGAGCAAGCAGAGCAGAGCAGGCAAAGTGTTACAAAAACAGTCAAGGCTAATTTCAAGCAAAAGAGCAACAGCAAAACGCCTTCTTTAATTCACAGCTGATCTCAAGTCTGTTGTCACCCTTTTTAATATCAGACTTTGTTGATTTTCTTTAATAAGGCAGTCTTTTCTCCCACCATCCCTTCTCTAGCCCAATATGTGATGCCGTATGCAACAATTTTGCAGATGGGCCTCACTTTGGTTGATGTCTTCTACTCTTACAGCAACCTGTCAAAGTTATTATAAGATGGTGAAATAGAGTTTAGAAAAATAAAAGAGTAGAGAGTTATTCTACATCCTTTTTCTCTTTAAAATAATTCATTCTAGCACATGCACACAAGAAAAAGAAAAATGTTTTTTTATATGATAGCATGGTAAATACAGCAGAAAGTGTATGGCGAGGTATATGTGGGCCAAGGTTCTCACAGTAATAGTTTTTTTTCTTTTGAGAGAGAATTATTGGTAGTGCAAATACTGAATCAATTTACACAGAACAGGGTGAACAAGTACTTGTGGGATCCAGATATACAATTTGCCTTCCAGCTTGAAGCTGAACTTAGGTTTACACATTAGTCCAGAGTGGATGGCTCCCCAACAATAAGGATTGTCCTCACAAGCTTTTTTTCCACTTTTAGGCCAGTTCTAAAACAAAACTAAGCCTCACTTCTACTCATACCATAAAGCTAACAACTTCCAAGGCACTGGGAACCCCAAGATAATGCCTTAAAGTGGGGTGCATGGAATTTGAGGCAAGAGCTGGGAACCATCCCTGAATAGCCAAGATCAGTTAGAAACCTTCAACACATTATCAGCAACTAAACAGTGGCTAAATGAGGATTTATCATGTCCATAGGTCTCATCAGCTAAATGAAGGCACAATCTTCCTTCTTCCTCACACCTTTTCCTGTCGCACCTTTCTGTTACAGTCTCTTCTGTGCAAGTAGCCCCTTTTCCTTGGCCTATGTAACTTTAAATAGAGATCGAACATTTGCAGTTTCTGATTAATTTGACCTCATTGTTTGCTTTTCAGCTAACTGTAATTCCTTCCTTTCTTTCAGTATAAACTATAATTTCTGATTCATTTCATCTCCAGTTTACGTCTGCTCTTTTCTTTTTGCTCTTTTTCCTCTGTTTGAAAGTAATGATCCTTACCTGTCTATTTGCCCTGCCATGTACAAACACACTTGCGAACAAGATATCTAATTTCTTTTACCCTTAATTTTTCTTTCTGATCAAGGCAGGAAGCCAAAATATTGCATTTAACTGAGAAAAGTTCTACCTAGTTTTTTCTGAAATACTGAAAGTCAATGCAGTACAAAAATTGCTCTCCTAAATGAATGCAAGACAGACTTTTCCTAGGTTACTCTAGTGTAAGGAAGCTGCAATGAAGAGAAGAAAGATTATATATTCCAAATCATCTCAGCTACCCTTTTCATCATTATTATTGCTTCCATTTTCTACTGCATTTTAGAGTATGTTCTAAATGGAATATTAATATTAATTTCTTTCTTCTTCATGAGGGTTCAGATAATTTGGGATAATTAAGGGAGAAAGGATAGGAGAATCCATTGTGGGGTTATAAATCTCCAAGGAATGTGTTAGTTTTGCATTTTATTTCTGCTGAAAAATGTAAATGCTTCAATTAGTGTAAAAATCAGAGGCTGTCTCTCTCATTAACAATGAGGCCTCTAACCTCTCACCTTGCCCATATCTGAGTCAGAGTATTCTGAAACGAGAAAGTTGGCCCAATTTCCTAAACACAGAAAAAGCTATGGAAAAAAAAAAAAAAAAAACAGAAAACTATTTTTTTCTTTTAGGGATCTAATTTGTCTCCAAATAAGGCTTATCCAGAGAAGCTGGTGCACTGTTGCATGTGATTGGGAAAACAGTGGTCTTACGGAGAGTATTACAATAGGCTTGAAGCGAAGAAAACAAGACTGTGTGTCTGCAATATTGGGATGAATCTCCTCAATCTAAGCATTCTATRTTTCATAACAAAACTGTCAATAAGGGAGGTAAGGAAAGTTTTGCTGCTGCACTACGCTATCCTACAGCTAACACAGCCTGAAACCTCCTGAAGGCTGATTGAAATCGATTCATACACAGGTGTAATGCTACAGATCTCTCTTCTCAGACTTTATAAAAGGAGATTTAGTAGGAGATTTTTTATTTATTGAGAGATTCTTATTATACCAAGTTCAATACTCCACTAGTCTACTGTTTCCCAGAAAGGCCCCCACAAACAGATTCCTGATGTACACAGCATGTACAGGGCCAAATAAATCAGGGAAAAATAGAATAGTTACTACTTCAAACATTCATCCTACACACATTCATTCCTAAGCCAAGGGCTGGGAGCCAGGGAGAAAAGCACTACCTAAGCAGATAGATTATTACATTTCCTTAATAAATAATACTCACATGTAAAATAGTAACACAAAATTACCCATTTGCTTTGCATAAAAAACGTTCCTCTGCAGCACTCTAATTAGTTAAAGGATTAGCCTTCTGTTAGCATTTTTGACCTGAGGTTATTCTACTGATTTTTCCTTTAGTGGAGGATCCTCCATGCAGTATGGTACGTGTATTCTCACAGCGTTGCAGTACTTTTTGGTATTTTTTCAAGACCATCAGTCCCTCTTACAACTTTTAATCTTTACTTCCTATCACAACTCAATACATTCAGGTTAAAGTTTTATAAGGTCTGAATCTGATTAAAATATATTACCTGATTTCAGGCTCGGATCCCGTTGTCCAAATGCATTCAGGACATTGGCCCAGTTCACATAGAGGAAATGTTGTTTGCATAAAAGAGTTAGTGTGCAGAAAAGCCATATTATCTCCTCATGACTCACTCTGCAACCAGAAATGTTTCTTGATCCTCCTTCAAATCCATTCCAAATACTGCTACCAAAGTTATTTTCCTGATCCAGCATTTTCTCTCCTCTCCTTGTTACTGCCTGCAGTCACTCCATTGCACTGTCTATATATCTCTCAGCTGACCTCAACTCTGCTTTTTCAGTGATATTAACCTCAGTTGGTCCTCAGTTAGTCATTAACCTCTCAATGGGCTATGGTAAATTCCCTAACTATCTACTACTCTAAAATAACTTCCTAAACCCTTCTCTCTCATATTGCTTTTAAACCAATTGTATTTATACTGCTCTGAGTACTTGAGCTATCTCCTTTCTACATTGAATTCTGTTCATCTCAGGATCCCAAAGTACTTGCCACTGTGATACTAAGTAATATACAAGGTTTGGTTCAGAATCTCACAGGAAATGCACCATTCAGTAGCAGTGACTGTAATGTACTTAGATCCAATATCCCTCTGGGTTTCAGCAATGATCAAAACCCCACAGATACGCTAATCTTTAAGAAGTCAAAGTATATGAATATGAGGAAGTTTGTTAACAAGAAACTAGAAGAGATAGCTAACAGAATGAAATCTTTATAGGCAGTATAGAGGCTGCAGAAGAATGTCCTACTGAAAGTACAGTACATGCTCTGTGCTAGTAAAAGCTTGAGAAACAATTAAAAGAAGTGGGTTTGGTGGAGCAGTGAGCTAAAGATTTGGGAAGTAAAAGTGGTTATTAGAACTGAGAAGGCATCATTCAAAAAGCAGAAGCTGTATCCAAATGAAGAAAATAAAAAGGATCATAAACTTTGGCAGATTAAATGTAAAAATATAATTAGACAAGACAAAAAAGGAGTTTGAGGAACAGTTGTTTGAAGCAATCAAAAGCACTACTAAATTCTTCTTCCAGTGCATCAGAGCAAAAAGCCTTCCAGGCAATCTGTAGGGTCCACTGACAATCAGTCTGAGTACCCAGAGAGAGAAAGGCTGTTGCAGAAAAGCAGAAGTAAACCTTGCATCAGCGCTCAGCRTAGAAGAAACTGAGCAGAATTCCGCACTGGAAACCTTTTCTGAAGGCATTGCATAGAAGATCTAGCTGAAATGGAGGTGAGTGTGGAAGAGACTACCGTATCACACACAAACACTAATCAGACTAAATGGCACTTAGCCAAGCGTTCAGAGAACCAAAGAAAGAAATAGGTGATTTATTAACAGGCTATAGGCCTGCAAGATAATATCTCTAGTGCATAAATTTGTAGAAGCTAAAATAAAGGAGAGTATTTATCCAAGATGTCTGGCTAAATGTGATCTACATGTAAGAACCAATGTCACTCTAAAGGGAAGTTTAGCCTTGTAAAATCCACTGGAGTTCTTTGAAGGGGTTGACAAGTATTTTGATAGGGTGAGGCAGTCAAGTGAAGTCCAGATAGATTTTCAAATGCTTTTGAAAATGTGTCTCACTAGTGATTTCTAAAGAAAATTAGCAGCCATGGGATAAGGCCTGACAGGGACAGGTAACTGGACAAGAGACAGGAAACAGAAGGTATAGTAAATGACCTATCCTCGCAACGGGAACAAACATATTTCACAGTGCAATTCTGAGTCTATTCTGTGCTKTTTAACATATTCAAGAACGACCTGGAAATATGGTTGAGCAGCACAATATCAAAGTTTGCTGATAATATGAAATTATTCAAGGGAGGAAGAATGAAGACCAGCTGTGAAAATCTGCAGAAGATCTTACAAACCTAGATGACTAGGAAACTAAGGGACAGATACAATTCAATTTCAGAAAGTATAGTGATAGATGGAAGCAAAAAACATCCTAGTTCACATATTAAATTATTCTGGCTTCTGATCTGATCATTACCATTCAGGAGAGTGAGCATGAAATTAYGAGACACAGTTTCATGAAAGTGTCAACTTAGTGCTGAACAGCATCCAAATGCTAGGAGTAAGGAGCAAAATTAGAACACAGTTAGTATTCTGTTCATCTTCTGCTTGAACATTTACCTAGTTTGGTTCCCTTCATCTCAAAAAGAACATACTGAAGATGGAAGACTCTCAGTGAAAGATCAACTATGATAGCTAAAGCATGGAATGCTTTTTAGAGCTTTACAGATTCATGAATGATACGAAATAGGTGAACAGCAGCTGACTTTTCATCATCTATTTCACAACAAGAACTAGAGACTGTCAAATGAAGCTAATGAGTATTAGATTCAAAGCAAACAGAAGGAGTTGGTCCTTCACACAATCGTTAGTCAGCTTGTAGAGCTCCTTGTCAAAGACATGCATACAAGAAAATGATGTGGCTTCAAGAGGAGGACAGGTGAATTTTGAAAGGGACATCCATCACTTAATAGAGCTCAAAAGGATCAGGAAATTCCCTAAGCTGAAAGTAAGTGAAAGCTAGGAGAGCATTAGGGAGAAGTACTACGTATGCTTGCTCTACTCTTATTCTTCTTTGGACATCTGCTCATGGCTATTACAGGGGAGAAGATTCTTGGCTGAARGTCTCCAATAAGCCATCTCTTTTTAAACTGAAAGTGGCCAATGGTCAAGACAACTGCTAAAGCAATGAGGTGTAAATCTTCCATTGCAAGAAATGCACGAACATCTCTAACTGAACTGCAAAAATGAGGAACAGGCATGTGTAATATAAATGTTTGTACCTAATCTTCTGCTATTGTTTCTTAGGATAGCAATTTCCAAGCTGCCTGCATGGAGATGCCTTTTGCTTTTATTCTGTCCAGAGACTACTTTTATTATGTCTTTTCATGTATTATCCTCTGCAATCCAGTTTCCCATATCAACCTTTTATTATGGACTCTGATATTGAAAGTGTCTGCCAGGTCTCATCCAACACAGCAGGAACATGGTGTCCACTCCAGATCCAATATCTAGCTAGGTGATCTACCTTGACTTATGCCAGAATTCAGTCTCAGGAATTAATATAGCTTTGACTATATGCACTCTCAGTGTAACTTGGGCTATACCTGTAACAGTGCAACCAGTTTCACTATGTTTACAGGGAGGCAAATGATATCAAGGTCAGGTGATGATTCCAGGCAGAAGGTAGGCGAGGTATAATGTAAGTAGAGACTAGTTTTATCTGCAATGCAAAACACATAGAGGTCTATCTAAGAAACAGTCCTACATTAAAATGTTGGCAGTCCTATTCATCTAATCATAAGGTCAAGCACAGCATGAAGAAGAGATTTCTCATGAAGAAGCTCTTTCCTGATCAGTGAGAAATAAGTCACTGTCCACTGCTTCACATACTTGCATTTTTTTTCTGCATAAAAAATTTGCAGAATTTCATGTGTATGGATTCTTACTTTTCTTCCCCAATAATGCAGATCAGTGGCTGCAGTCTGGCTGAAATGACCATACTATTTGCTTCTTTTAAACTTCCTATACAGCACTAGTGAAGAAAAATGATTTTTCATTGTTTGAATAGAAAACTATTTTACACCTCTTTCAAATTTCCTTGCTGTCTAAGCTCCATATGAGCACAGGATTTGATTAGGATATTTCAGCTCACCATAGCCACTCCACTAAACAAGCCTTGCCATAACAGTTTTCAGCTTACAAAGAAATAGAAAATAGCAGGTGTTAACACAGAAGAAAAAAAATCGTGAAAGAAAATCAAGGTTATTAGGGAAGCTGAGAATTATAAAAGGTCCAACAGGGAGCGATTTGAGAAACCGCAGTTTAGCAGCAGTGCAAATAAACAAAGAAGCTTGTGATTGAAGTCATCAAACTAGAAAATATTCTAGCAAGTAATGAAGTCAGAGGCCCCAAATGTAGCCAAGATACCTAATCTCTGTTTTCTTTTTCTCTGTACTCTTTATATGCAACAAACATCAGAGCCTCACTAAGCTGAGCTCTGGACATATGCTTGGACAGAAAGACAGAGATTGTTCCAAATTTATTTAGTTTTTGGTCCTGGATTTAGGCTCTGACACACACACTAAAATCTACCTGGTAAAATATCACTGTGCACATTTTGATAGGGACTCACTAACAAGCTTTGCTCTTTCTTAGGGGTCCTGTATAGCTAGCACAGTGACATGAACCAAATTTTGCAAGTAGTCCCAGTCCTTCCTGCACTAGGGCAGCCATACACATTGCAGAACTGAGGAAGGAAATGGATTTGCCTTCACCTTTCTTGCTACTGCCTGGTACATTTGCACATAGGGAATACCAGGAGCCCAGAATTGTGGCTCTTCCCTCTGGTCCATTACTGGCTTCAGGAGTCAGTGATGCAGGATCACCTGAATAGGTCAAGGACACTCCCAGGACCCATTTCTTTGAGTGATTGTACAGGCCAAGCAGACTTGCAGGGTAAGGAAGAAACTAGCACACAGAAGTGGGAAGCAAAGAACCACGTCATTTCTCTCTGCCTCAACAGACTGTGGCCACACTAAAAGTACTTGGCAGTACAAATACTTAAACAAAATAGAAAATGAAAGTACTCTGAATAAACATGGTGCCTAAAATGAATTTTTCCAAGTGTTATAAGCAAAAATCACATGTATTAGAAAGCAGAAAGGGTCATATGTCTGCTTTTCACCAAAAGAACAACCTTACGTTAAGACTGTGTCAGCCCTGCTGAAGTAGACAGTGAGACAGATTTTAAGGCCAGCAAACAATATTCATGTAGCTCGACCTCCCATAGAACACAGGCCATAGGATTTTATCCAACAATTCCTGCAGTGATAACAATTACTCTTCACTACTTCAGGAAAGGTTCCTTACAACTCTGTTTCAAATGAATTCTCAACATGACTCTGAGGGGAACTAATAGATAGACAGCAATGTGCTGGAGTTTTCTTTTGTTTGGTTGGGTGTTTTTTTTTTTTTTTTTTTTTTTTTTTTGAGGGGGAGAATAGGTGATAGAGGATCAAGGCTTCAGAGCAGTAGCTATAAAAGTATTGTTATAATTGCCACTATATATCTGCATTACTGATGCTCCGTGGGCATTAGAAAGTCAAGCTCTGATTGAGCAATGAAGCCAGGGCAATAAGCACACCACACTACAGCAGGACTATTGCTCTTTCCTGCTTCACTGACATTCATGTTGCATTCCTGTCACCCACTGAGTATTATCATCACAGAGGCTGGAGTCTGAATTTGTTTAATACTTTCTTAGCCACAGATCATTAGTAACCAATTCCACTTTCCACTAAGTCCTGATTGTTTTTATACAATGCAGCACTCCTTTTTTCCCCTTCTCCTCCTCTCTTCTTTTTTTCTCCTTCCCTTTCCAATTTTCTTGTGGTAAAACAATTCTCCCTGAAAGCAATAAGCTTCTTTCAGAACTTAAAACTCTAATGGCAGGCATTTGGAGAAAAGCTTTAAAGGCACCATTATTCCTCAATTTGGCTTAACTGCTGGCTCACTGTCCACATGCATAATGTTGAGTTTATTTCCCACAAAAGTAGAAGTCCTCAAATACCACAGCTCTGAGTTAACTGCTCACTTTTATTTATTCCCAGAGGAAGCTTGTAACAGGACAACTCCCAGAACATTTGGGAGGCCACCATGAAGTCAATGAGCTAGGTATGGAGGGAATATAAATGAAGCAAGGACATAAGAAATTGTATCCACCAGGGACATTTATTCATGCTAGTTGGATATTCCCACTCCAACACTGATGTCCTCCCCTCCTTTCCCACCAAAGATTTTCTGTTTCATAGACCCATGTTTCACTCTGTATCTCATCTCTGTATCTCAGCATTCACAGTCCATTTGAGACTCAGCAACTAGCTAGATTGTAACTAGATCATTTCTTTTCATGTTTTTACAGCCCTAGTAGTTTCTAGCGCAGAAAAAGTCAGGGATACTTTCACAACTCTGTTACTTTATGTGGAAGCTCCAGCAGTCAATTAATTACCATATGACAGCAGTTCAAAAGTTGTCTAGACCCATGGCTTTTCCCCAGCCAACTGGCCTGCTGGCTGAGTTAAAGTATTAATCCCAATTAATATCTCAACTGACATTTTAATATCCATTGGGGTAGAACATGCTCCTACTCTGGGCTTGCCCTAACCAACAGGCCATCAGCTTTCAGGTKTAAGATAAGACCTTGAATATCCTTACAAAGAAACAGGGATTGAATTTTGGTATCCTGCTGCATCTAGAACAGGGAGACTCAGGAGATCACATCTATGGTGAGCCACCTTCCACTACAGTCCTAAAAAAGCAAATGAAAACCCTTATCTGTCCCTGAGGGACAGTTTTAAGTATTTAACTGTAAGTAAAACCATTAGATTGTCACCCCAGAGCAGAAACAAGCCTCTGTCAGTCCAAGGGGAACTTTAGGGGGTAACTCCTGATGTTCACAGCAAACTTTTATTTTTTTAATTTTTAATATTTTTTCCAGAGAAAACTACTGCAACAGCAGGGGCAGGAAAACAAGGCATCTGTCTCCTTCTCATCCTACGAACCAATGTATCAGTTAGTGCCAACCTGCCTTTCTGCATTATGCCCTGTGACCAGTGAAGGATTCCCACATACAGAGCACTAATAGCCATTAGCAGAGGTAATCTTCCAAAGCACACAGAGAAAGACAGAACAGAAGACAGAACAAAATCTTTGACCGCCATAGCTGAAACAGTGAGTGCTGATCCTCAAGTGCTGGATGCAGGAAGCCTTCAAGGTTACACATCGCATTGCTGACTCCTAGCACCTAGAGCCTGCAATCTCTAATGCATTATGTTTAGCATAACTTCCACAAAACTGATAATGGACTGTTATAATGTGATGTAATTAGCTATTCGACATGCAATCAATCCTTGAAAGAAAGAAACTGTATAAAAGAGAAAATATGCTTATGAGCCTACAGTCTCCAAGATAGGATATGCTGCAACTACGGAAGTCTCCAGCTATCTGAGAGAGAGAGGCATTCCCCTCCTCCCACCCAAAAATGTGCCTCACACATGAGTTATTATTGTCCATCTCAAGGCCACCACTCAATGCATTTACCATAAATGGCAATCTTTGTACACATGTGGGAATGAGCCTTTCAACAGTTGCTCTATTCTGTGGCTTTATTTTCTTTGGTGACCTTCCCCTCCCAAGCCTGGTTTCAATGACAGGAGCTGTACAGCGGATGGGGAAACAAGGGGTCTGCTCCATCCAGCTGTCAGAAAGATGGAGTGAGAGAAGGGCAGGAGCATGGGGGTCTGACAGACACGGGAAGCCTGGGCATGTAGCACAAATCCTGGACACCTGCTGGTGTCCAGGGACGCAACTCCAGCTGCAACCCAACAAGGGCAGTATTAATCCTGCCCACACAACATGCTGCTTTGCCTCTGTGTATCTGACTGAGGAGATCTCACTTGGAAATTTGCATCAGTGATTTGCTAAGGGGTTCTCCCCAAAGAATCACAATTTAATTGCTGTTATTATCTTCATAAAGCTGTYCAGAGTGTTTTCCCAGTTGTTATTTAAAGCTTATCTAAAAGACATTGATAGCAGTGGAATGTCTGGTTAAAAACTGCAGTCCTGGTATTCCACTAGCAGAGTTGTCTAAAACTAATGGGTCTCTTAAATCAACCATCATCTTTCTCTAATTTATTGTGTTGTATTTTCAGATCCCCGCATGTCATATACAGCACATCATTACAAAAGAAATGCGGTTAGAAGATGTATAAAAAGACAACTGCAAACCAAGTTACTGTCAGCCTTCTGTAGAAAAAAAGATACTTTGAGAAAGAATAAAAACCACACATAATTTTTAAATGCCTACTTATGAATATCTTGGTGTAAAAAGCAAGCTATCCAAAACACATCCCCCAAAAGTTGTACATTTTACTAATGAGAAATAGCGTAAGCAGGAGCCTGCGCTCCGCAACTACTTCAGAAATAACAGCATGAATAACGTGAATGTTTAGTGCCAGCAAACAACTGCACAGGGTAATATTAGGTGTATAGTCTGTATATATTTTTTTCCTATCCTCTTTCGTGTTGGGAAAAAGCTGGAAGCACAGAAGAAGTGATGAAAAAGCTGCTCAAAAAAGATGGAGGATTTTTTTTCATGCAAATCCCTTGTTTCATCTTATCACCTGTGACTCATGCATGAAAACATAGAAAGTCACGTGAAGAGAAGAGGCACACATCTCAGAAATACTCATGAGTAAAATACTCACTATAAAGGTTGGTTGCTTTCTCTTTAAATCATTTGGCTTTATTTAAAGAAATCATCCTCAGATAGGTCACTGTCACTGTGCATTGTTCTTGTGCTCCTAATAGCCTCAGGAATTGTTTGTTCAAACAAATTTTAGATGTATCAGTTCACAAATTGTTTATTTAGAATATTTAGCAACAGTGACTTGTTGATTACTTTGCATTAAAACCTAAATGCATTATTTCTGCTTTGTAATATACTCTCCTATTTGCAAGGTCTGTGTCAAGTGACTGAAAATCACATCTACTAGGTTTTGAATCTCTCAGGAGATTCTCTTGATCTTAACAAGAAAAAGGAATAAGAGAATTTAAAGAACTGAATGTCTTTGCTTCCTCATTTCACACAATTGCCTTGTTAGTTAGCTGATTACCTACAGTCTATAATCCTATGTATAGACCTACAGTCTATAATCCTGCATCCCTTCTGAACTCATAGTGAGAAAAGAGGTAGGTCAAATTTATGTAGTATGTTTTACTTCTCTTTTCCCCCTGTATTCTTCCTAGGCTGTTTGTGTCTGTGAGCACCTGTCTGCCAAGGGTGTTTCTGGTCTGGTTTATTTATTTACTCAAGTTCCTAGAGCTTCAGAAGGTCATTGGGAGACCACCTCATGTGTCTCCCACAGTGTATAGCACCACAAACTGGGTGACGCATTTTTGAACAGCATGCATTGGCCTCACTAATCTCACTCCTTCATCATCTACCATCTTCAACAATTCCCTTTTGAATGGTTATGCAATTGCTTAATCTGTCTTCTGACTCTGAAATTTGCCAAACAGAGCCACAGAGTCGGACTTGAGACCAGGCTACACCAGAGTGTCTCCTTGCAATGGCCAACCCTCCAAGGACTGCAAATTGTTGAGTGTGAGTGACAGGACATAGGTTTGTCCTGTTTTTTGTTGGTGGGCTTCTTTTTTTTTTTTTTTTCTATGTGTGAGATGTGGAAAAGCGAGTATTCTGTGTCTGTTACTACCAAGAAAAAGGTGGTAGTGTGTAGATGTGAGCCACAGCAATCTCAG
This sequence comes from Nothoprocta perdicaria, assembly GCF_003342845.1. NCBI lineage: Eukaryota > Metazoa > Chordata > Aves > Tinamiformes > Tinamidae > Nothoprocta > Nothoprocta perdicaria. The sequence continues at coordinate 2,110,011 of NW_020455621.1, forward strand.
TATTAGAGATCACATCTCACCCCTTCAGGGGCAGCTGGAGCTGTAGTCCAGTTTGCGAAGCTTTTCTTTTGGTTGCCTGACCCAGCCCTAACCAGCTTATCTCAGGCCTTTTCTTTAGCCTTCGGCTTTTTCCGGTCTTACCCTAACTTTTCTCCATACCCTCCTCTTCAGCAATTCAGACTGCCTACGCTTCCAGGAACTCTGAAAAAATGGTGAAAAGACTCCAATTTCTGAAGTGAAATGTTACTCTAGTAGCATAAAAAAGCAAGGAGATTTCACAGAAACTTCTATTTCCCCATAAAGTAGTATTATTACCTGGCAAGTCCTCTAAAGACAGAAAAATGCCTAGACAACAAAAATAAAGATCTGTATTATGAGAGCAAAAGAGCAAATAGTTACAGATGCTCTTCCTTCCCTCTACCCTACCCCAGCTTCATTCTTCATGCAGGGTCTCTGTGCCTTGTCCTTGCAATGGACTATGCAAAGGTAGTGAAGAGGGAAGCAAAAGAAGAACAAGAGATTAACAAACAAGAGAGCTCGCACATCACTGTCCTTCGTGAAGGAAGGCAACTGTGCCCACTATAGCACCAGAAAGAGAGTGGAAAAAGCATTCATCCCCAAATCCATGCCATCCCTCTTGTTCCTACAGAGAGACTCAGGTTTTAACAACAGCAGCAGGTCAACAAAAAAGTTCTTCCTACCAAGTGCATTTTTCTTCTAGTGCATTAAAACAATTAGGTAATTTCCTTCTTTTTCACTATAAATTGAAACAAATCTCTCAATAGCTTCTTTTCCACAATTTCTGCTATTTTCTCAGACCTGTTTGAATTTATTTTGCTGAGCTTCCATGCTGTACAAACACCCAAGCACCTTGAAGCTGATCATTCAGCTCCTCAGTTATTCCTTGAGTAATGCTTGGACATGTTTCAAGTTGACATTTAGATTGCATAACTCTTGGCACAGCACTTTGAAGATGTCTCCTCCCATTGCATCACAGAGTGACCCACTGTGGCAAAGGCTATTACTTCCCTTGAGACTATTGGGTCGGTAATGTCTCGTTAAATTTTACAGAATCCAAGGGGAAAACAAGTAGCTGCTGCATGCTTTTGGCTCTGAATTTTTCAGTAGAACACATCTGGGGCACCTTCATCTACATATGCAGCTCTAATGCCATATCTCCTTGGTGAACACTGCATACATTGAGTTCTGCTAATATAGGATGACAGACAAGAAACAATAGATGCTACGTTGTTTCAGTGCTTGCCTTATCCTAAAATAAAATACTGTGTGATGGACTAGCCACAGCTGCACTTTTACAAAGCGAAGTCTGTGACTTCCAAGTAAAGCAGCTGAGAAACTWAAACAAAACAAAATAAAAAAACTCATCTTCCTTCTCTCACCCCATTTCCACACACATGTCAAATCTGAAGCCAAACTCCAATGAATAAAGTAGACATATGGCAAATAATGATCTGATTTTCAGGAGATACTGAGCACTCATGTTGCCCAGGAGTTTTACTATTTCAGAACTGCTTCTTGGGAAATAAAAAGGTTCAGCGCCTGTGAAAGTTGGGTATACTTGAGCAGGTGCCTTAGTATTACAAATTTTTTAATGTCTTAATCTCATAACATGAACATTTTGACTGAAGTTTCTTTGAATTTCTCTGGAAAGCCTATTAGTTTTTCTATAAATACTTTAACTTGAAAGCATAATTCATTCAGTATAGGAAAATATATATACACAAAAATATAAATATATATGTATAGGAATACATTATAGGAAATATATATACATGAAGTTTATGAAAGTATAGATAGTACATGAATGGCTATTCAGCATATGAAATTAGAGCCCATTCTCTTGCCCTCCCCTCCCCACCACCAAAAATCAAAAAGAACAAGTACCCACTGAAGGGAGGATATCTCACCCACACTAGAGACAGCTGCTTTTGAAATTAGTGCCTGACCACCATAAAGCTCAAGAAAGTTAATGAATATACTTCACTAGGTCTTGGATTGGTCATAAGTAAGGGAATATTGAATGGAAAGGGTGAATTGCAGTAATCTCCTACTTCCTTTCCTCCCTTCGTTCCCCTACACTTTGGTGTGGTCAAGGGGGCAAAAACAGACTAATTATTTCCTTCAAAGAATTTATAGAGAGTTTTGAATTGCTTAAGGACAATTTAAAAGACGGTAATTCATAAGACCGGACACTGAAGGTTATACAATGCTACATATAAAGTTGTATAATCCTATTTTCCATATGTCAGCAGGAAAAATGTAAAATTCTCCTTTTGGCTTACTCTAACTCTTAAGTAATCTGATGCAGCACAAATCAATACATTCTCGAGACAGCATTCCATGGAAAATGTAAATTGCATCGTTATCTGATATTTGGTTTGTTCAAACTTGAGCAAACTGCAGGAACTCTAATCCTGGCTGTGAATCACTGCTGCGGATCTAATCGGTGCCGCTCTCCTCGGCCCGTCAGCTGTGCTGCTTGTGAAGCAGTGGGAGGATGGATTACACACGGCTTCTGCTTTTATGCACTGGCATGCCCTTGCACTTTGAAACTCCAGTGTGACCAAACAGTTAATCAGAAACAAATCCCGGTAGCTTGCCTCTCTGTCATGGGTGCAGATATCCTCACTCCTCCTACAAGAGGAGGCTCAGGAGCTCACAYCCAGTGCACATGTACCTCTACCTTTTAAAACAAGAGCTGTCACACAAGGACAGACTGCTTAGGGATGGCGATTAGAGGAAAGCTCAACAAATGGTCAAGCAGACAGCACAACTCAACAGATGCCAAACTATGTGAAGCCTGATATGGAACAAAAGGCCTCCTCCTCCAACACAGGACACGGCCACAGTGCCCAGACAGTCACACATACCGGATTGGCAGCCACGCAGAATGAAATCCCCCAAAGACCAATTTCATCATAAGCAGCAGCTGACGGGACGGCTGACAAGAGGCTTCATTCCTCTGTCCCTCAGTCCCTCAGGGASAGCCGCAATAGTTGCAGTCCATGCAAGCAGTGACTTTTGTCATGAGTGCCTGTGCTGTGCCTTTGCATAATAAGAACTCACACCTGCAGAGGGAATCAGATATATGTTAACATCTTTGTTAACATAGTCCACCACAAGGCAGCAAGAAAATTTTCTATCAAGCTAATAAAAAACAGCAMAGTCAAACTCCCTACATCCCAAAATGCACTCTGAGCGAGTCCATACATGTTTAGGGAACACAGGTAGGTCTGCTCCCCTTTTGCTAGCATCAGGTAGTGCTTGAAATATTGCAGTTACCAAGCAGTRATGAGTACATCTGACCTCACATATCTGCATTATAATCACCACCACGGCAGAGATGCAACCCTGCATGCTTGCACATTTATATTATTAATTCCTTTACAATCCTTTTGCTTTTTAGACTACGTAGATATTTTAATGGTTCAGAGAGGGAGGTTTCACAGCAAGCACAAGATACAAGACAGGAATTCAAAAGGTCCTGGGAAGAAAGGAAAGTGAAAGGGTCAGAAATTTCTTATAAGGTGAGAAACCTAAAAAGAATTTAATAAAAAGCTCTGATGTGAAGTTTCTTCAAAAGGCTGACATGCTTCTCCAAACCCAACCACACTGCTAATCTGAAAAGATCATTCASAAAAGTCCTAGTGAAGAAAGTGACAAGATAACCATCTTACAAGAAGGTACACACAGGCTGGAAGAACATATGAGACATTCAAGCAAAAGARGAACTCTCAGCTTGGAAGTTCAGTTCTATATAATGGTTCTAATAAAATTATGAGAGTCACTAAAGACTTCCCAGAAAACAAGAATTTCACTGTGTGTACTCTTTTTGCCCTACTTAAGTGCTATCGCTAGCTCCATGTTCACACATTACCTACCCACTTCCCTCTTTTAAAGACCCTTTTAAATAGCTATGTAATTATAATTCTTCATAGCAGCAGACAGTTTTAAAAAGACTATCAGACCAGTCAAGGGAACAAACTCTTCTTGGACAATTTCCCATCCATGTAATATTCATTATAATGCAGGGAGGGCATTGGTGCACTGAGACTATGGCTGTTTGCACTATGTGCCTGATTCAGGAAACAAGCACTTTGTTATTATGGTTATTTCTGGCAATTCAGGCCATTACTGCTCTAAAACATACAGCAATTCTTATTTCACCTCAAGTACTAGTCTACAGATTCAAAATATGTGTTCTAAGTCTTAATCTACAGGGTGTCCCACCTGACTGACTAGGAAATAAATCTGAACAGAGCACAGCAAAAAATTACAATAAGTTGCCTGCATCACTTCAGGCTATATTCATCAGGCGAAGGCTTATGAGTACTGCATACTGAAAACACACAGGAGCTGGATATTGTGAATTCTAAGCCACTGCCCATCATTTCCCTTTACTCCATGTTCTTTTTAAAAAGGCCGGATCCTCAGCTGCTGTCAATTAGCAAAGTCTCATTCAAGCTGATGCTAAATTAAGCAGGCTAAAGATCTGAACCCTGGCTCAAGCAGCACACTCTCTTCCRTAATTACAGTTGAGAAGCCCACCACTGTTTAAATATCCAAAGACTTTGAAATCTTCATGTTCACAAATCACAAAGATTTCTTAGAGATTTCACATGGGGCAGTGTGGGATGTATGTACCAGACATGGGGGCATTTACCTAAGTGGATCCTAGAGATAAGCATACCAACAAATGTGTGGAGATTTTTTTTTTTTTTTTGAGAATTAGTCATCTTAACAATCTACTTGTATGTGTAATGATCAAACTGTGTCTCGGGTTCTCCTCTATCCCTTGACATTTCAGTCTTRATCACTTAACACACACAGAAGATATTGTATGACAATCTTTTTTGACAGAGAGAAGTGGGAAGAAATAAAAYTGGAAACGATATCCTTAAAATTACTACTTTTAAAGTATAAGATGTTGCCATCACCCTACTTTAGCACTTTTCCTTTGTTYAGCTCCCCATTTATCATTCTTGTAGCTCACCTCCCTCCTGACTCTTTACAATCCCTCTGTTTGCAGTCCAAAACAGCAATTCCAAGCCAATCCAGGTAGTTGTGAAGAAAAGGGTAAGGTGGGGTAATTTTCCATGTTTCAGCCTGAACACTTGCATGATATATTAAAGACATACTAAAAAAGTGAATATACCTCTATCATAGAATGCAGAGTTTCAAGTTAAAATGTGGAAAATCTTGTATTATGGTGAGAGGTCTGCCAACGTCAAGAGCTCACCTGCAGTGAATTATTCTGTTCAGTCACAGAGGTTTTCTAGACTACTCGTTTTCACTTGAGCTGCTTGCTCCAGGGGATGTTCAGACAATACTTGATGCCTTTGAACCTGACCTACAACCAGCCAATGTCAGTTCAAACCTGACCGTTGGCAAAAAAAAAACGGGAAAAAAGAGAGGGAAAAAAAAAAAAAAGAAAAGAAAAAAGAAAGATGGTCTGCCTCTCTGCCTCTGTCAAAGGAGGTTGAAGTCTGAGAGAAATCAAACCAGCAAAGCAGAAAATTCAGATGGCACTGAAGCTAAATAAATAGTGCACATGCATGGAGAGAGAGGAGAGTTGTGCTGGAGGCAGGGGAGGGCTGGGGTCAGGGACAGGAAGCAGAGTGGCACTGCCATTAACTTTGTCACTCCGGGGACCCAGGTGGGGGAAGGCACAGCAATGCTTCACCTTTGCTGACCCTTCCCCATCCTGAACAGGACCTTGCTCAGAATCCTACCTAGTGAAGGCTGTGACTACCCCTCCAACGTGAGCTAGGCAGTTTTCTGGGAGCTTGAACAAAATTTGAGGTGCTAAAGATTGAAAAGTACTTCATCCAAAGAGTGCTGCAGAAGCTGGTGTGGGCTCAGGAAAGGAGATGACGATGCATGAGATGAATGARGGAGTTCATATCCCCATCTCTGGAAAGGTGTTTTCATTGAGCAGAACACATCTCACAGAGATGAGCTGGCTATTTCACACTTCTTCAAAAAAACTCCTTCTGCTTAAAGGTGAACAGTCCAAAACCCATACACAGAGTCASATTTTCTTGAAATCAATGATGCAACATGAATTTGCCATCTAAATACTAAATATTTGCCTTCACTTGAGAAATTTACAAAATGAATCTCCCCAAAAAATACAGTAAAAACTCTCCTATGGATGAAATCATTATTGCTGAGGCATTTCTTTGTAACCTAGAGCTCCAGTCAAACCACAAAAGAATTYAAATCCTCAACATTTATCACAGCAACCACTTGGTATCTGGTACCTTCTGGAGAAGGCAATACAGAATAAGGTAAATACAGAACTGAGGAGATGCAAATCTAACCTCGGGACTGGTTGGCCCCTGCAGGGTGCCCACCGAGGCTGCTCTGGCTGCTTCCTTGGTTCCTCCAAGCAGAGCTTGGCTCCTGGAAAGATCCTCCTGCAGGTACCTGCTATGATCAGAGACAGTCTACCTCCGGGGATCTGACCTGGGGTAGCTGGGGTTGTGATAAAGTAGGCTGAAGTCATGATTTGGAGAGTATGGCTGAAACTGGGGCAGCTGGGTGACGTGCAAGGAATGTGAGATCCACTCACATGTACAGTTAAATAACCCCAGAAGCATGCAAACTTCTAGCAATCTGCTGCCTTTGATGCATATATAGCAATCRGTGCCGTATGACAAGGAGTTATTGACTCTAAAATACTCACAGATTAAGAAGATGGGGAAGGAGGTGAGCTGGAAGTCATTGCCAACAGTCGTGCATGACAGCGGCCTGCAGAAAAAGAAAGATTCACTTGCCTTTGCTCCCAGTTAATTTGACTTTTTGTTACATGGCTGTCACAGTGAGATTTAGGGAGCTAGAAGTTCTTGTTGCTTTCCTCACTCCATGCTGTGCAAGAATTAACTCTACAGGACCTACCACGGTACAACCAAGCACCCGAGAGTKAGGAAGAAGCAGAGATCAGCCACCCAGCATTTCTACCCTAACAGCACTGTATCAGCTGTTCCTGTAGCTAGAGCAGCACAAAAGGAACTCACTTCCAATTAAAATATCTCTCTGTCATTAACAAGCAAAGGCAAAGAAACTAAATGAAGACCATTAACATGCTGTAAGCTGTTTATAACGAAGACAGCCTTCCTATCATGTTTAATTTGGGCGAATTCAACACAGCGAGCTAAAAGCAAAACTTTCCATTACCTATTGCCAGTCACTTGAATCAATGATTTCCAAAATGTGGGCCACTGACAGCTGGTAGGTCACATGTGGCTGGCACTCCTCCCTCCTCATTGCTACTTCAGCCTGAAAGCAGCTAAAAATACACCAAATGGTTTCCTAATATTGCTTTCTCATGTGACTTCTAGCTAGCACAGAAATAAGGATGTTAGAAAACTGAAGACAAGAGAGCGATGTTCCTCACCTCAGCAGACAGTAAAGGAAGTGGTACATCCTCTTGGGCAAATATGAGGTGCAAATCCTAAACTCCCTAGTGAAGAAAAAATAGATTTGTGAGAAAATTAGACATACAGGAATATTATATCTGTATATTGATAAATTGTAGATTATTTGATTATTAAGTTTTATTTATTTATAAGCTATCGTGCATGTTTGAGTTAGCTATTAGACAAATAATAATACACAAAATTTGGGGTGGTTAGTATAACCTTACTTTATCTGCAAGCAAATCAGAGGAGAGATTTATATCGCTTAAGACTAAAAGGTCTTATGCCAAAAAGACTTCTGAAAAGCTAGACCTTGGCAGGGAAAACCACCTTATAACTCATTTTTTTTACAAGCATCCAACCTAAGCTTGCCTGCATCCCATCTGTTAGTGTACAGGATGACTAGTTTAGCCCAAAAGCTACTTTAAGTTAAAAGAGAAATTTTATTCCAACTGCTATTATAACTCTAAGAGCTCTGTATTGTTCCTGTTTAGCTGATCCATTAAAAATATGAGTGCAAAATGAGCCATATAAGCAAGCATCTTGTAAAAAAGTATCAGGAAATCAGTGTCCAGCATGTTCTAATTTCTAGGTTGTCGTCTCTCTGGTTTTCTACCTAGTCTCATGTTCTGGGAGTTCACAGGCTGTTTATACTAGGGACTGTGATCTTGCTCACCTAACATGGTGAGGGCCTTTCAGACATCTTATAGTAGAGATCTAATCAAAGGAAATGTGACTCTTCACAGACCAAGTATGACACAACTGCACSAATTTTCCCATTTTGGCACCTGAGAGAGACACTGGGCAGCTGCACAGCAATGCTGCATTTTTCTTGTTTGCAAAATCCTTCCAAAGCCCCAAAATTGCTGATCTTTGCATGACCATTTGCATTTCCTCTCCCTTCTGACCACACTTTTTATGTCTACTATGCTGTGAGTGGGATGCAATGTGATACAGCCATCTTGGGAAGCATGTGGATCACAGTATATCTTTAGATACTTAATACCAGGAAAAAAAAAAAAAAAGAAAGAAAGGAAAAAGAAAATAGACTTGAGTTAGTTTCATAACAGCATAAACCATTCACAGAAAGACTTCAAAGAAGAACAAGAAATGCATTAATAAAACAAAGACACAAACTAGTCAAGCCTCAGTTTATGTTCACAATACTTCCTTTGCATTTGTTTTCTTTACAAAAAATTAGTGGTGCTGCTGCRAAGTTCCAGAAAGCCCTAAGCCTTATTGGGATAGCTTATTTGGAGCGGTATACTGAAATACATGCGGTAATGCACTGCCGATCCCTGACCGCGGATTCCAGACAGGCCAGGATCCTTGGGAAGGCTGTGTGGTGATATCATAGACCACAATGCCGGCAGGGATCTGGGAGCCGCTTCCAAGAAGATCTCAGGCTGCAAGAGGGACAAATAAAGCTCTCTCACATGCTTTTCAGCCAGGCAGCTGCATGTAGTTCAGCAGGAAACTCTTTGTACTATGTGACCAGGTCACAGGCATAAACAAAAGGGCACTGAGAGACTGAGTCGACAGCCTGGTTCTCATGTCCTTCTGTGTCATATTCATGTCACAAAAAAACAAATGATCACAAGAGGAACTTGACATCAAATGTGCATGCTGCAAATTTTGCTCTAAAGGGAACAGTAAAACATTCAAAAATTCATGCAGTTGCAAAAGTTTTACAGCTACTACAACAATAGCTGAAGGGTAAGTTTTCAGGAAGAATCAGACAGCAATTTAACCATGCTGCTCACTTAATCCCACTGAAATTTCTCTTTAAAAAGATCTAAGAATAGAAGGCTGAACAAGCTAAACTGGTCTATTCTTTTTTAGAGAAATAAATCAGGAGAAAAGAGCAAAAACTACTGAATAGTCACCTGATAGACTGGAAGAAAGATTCACTAGGATCCTCCTGGGCCACCTCTGGGAGTGTCTTACACCTACCTACCATACTGGATTTCGATATTTAACTGGAATCAACTTTAATCGAAAAACACCATTGAGGGAGTTATTGAATCTCCTTGAGGGGTCTAATGGAATAAGGAAGTAAGAACTGTAAAATGGTAGCAATATGTTATGGGGAAATTTGGGAACAGTCTTAGAGAAGCTGCAAAACTATTATTACTGCAATCCTGATATTACTATTCACTTGCCTTCACAGAACAACAATCAAGGGAAGGAAATAGGCTGGAAGGACATAGCTTGGAAGAATCTGTTAAATGCATTATAAAATAATCTGATAACAGAAGACTGTTTAATTTATTCAAGTTTGTCTTTCATTCATATAGGAATCCTGCTTCTTCTACTATTAGATGCATCAATATGAAATATTCCATCACTCCAATAAAAGTTTCCTTTAAATAAACAATGAAGACTTTTCATCCTTAACATGGGACAGGAAATGGTGTTAGGTCATGTGCCTATTCCTATCCTGATTTCAACGACAGCCAGAGGGGTAGGTTGCAACTTCCTTAGCGCAACAAATAATTTCTGCAGTTGCAGGAATAAAAGTGCTGTGAGGTCTCCTCCACCATACACTGCTGGCCGCCTGCRCAGCGTAAGAAAGCTTCCCAAGAAAAGAGGCGAAGAACAAAATGGCAAATGGCACTGGCTAAACCATCAGAGTCCTGCATTTGAGCAAGCCTACTCTATTCCAGTGCTTCAGCATGGAGGTGGGAGAATTTCCTTCTATCGCATGTCTCTTGTCAGTGAGCTGCAGAGAATGCCAGTATAACCACCAGCATCCTCTTCCAGGTGGAATTACAACTTATCCTCGAGGTTATGCTTTCATAAGACTARAAGCTATTGAAAAAAGCTTCCATGGAAAAGGTCCAAAGTCTTTTGGACTGGGTAAGCATCTGGTTGTATTCTTGTTATAGAACTTAGGTTGAAAATCATGTTGAACTGCGGATATAGGAAAAACAGATTATTACATAGGATAGCAGGTGACCCAGGAAGGCCAATAGTCCATCCATCACACCAAGCACCAAGCCAAAGCACTATTGCCTGCTGTTCCCTTTCATGGGGACAAGCTGCTTGAATGACTGACCTCCATCTCTCTCTGTGATCAGACAGAAATCAAGTTCATTGCTGCTGCAGGAGAGACAGTGCTGCTGTGGGAAACTGCCCTCTAGGAAGAGTGGCCAGCTCCCTATAAGTGATCTTCTGCTTATCCTGCAGGAGCAGATTCCCGGTTGTGCTGGGCACCCATGCTCTGGCTTTATATGGCATGGCCTGTCGGATCATGTTTTGACAACTATGAATCCCAAAACAGTTGCAAATCAGTTCTTAATCAACAGAAGTTCTGAAATTCTTGCAAAAGCTTTAAGTGACTTACCAAAGTTTGGATTTGTGTCAACACCAAGATTAGAATACCAGACAAATTGGCCTCCAGTCAAAGGTCCGATTGGCCCCACCTATTCTATATATAGATTATTGTATCATATGCTCCCCCTCATTGCTATGCAACTGAGTGTCAGAGTGAAAACAAAACACTGGATTTCAGTCCCACTCAACCAGATGTTTTGAGTGTTTTTCCCCATTGCACTTGGCAAAAGGAGGTTAAGTTTAGGAATTAAATCTCAGGTTGACTTTTTTAAAGGTTTTTTTTTTTTTTTTTTTTTTTTTTTTTTGACACTTACTTCTTAGGAAGGCAACTTCTTGCAACTAGTTCCTAGAAAAATGCTTAAATAATTCCATTTCAGAATGAACTGATTAAGACTTCTTGTATCAAAGCCAAGTATAGCCTCAAGCTGGAGGAAGAGGGCCATAAACACTGGGCTTTTTTTCATACCCAGTTTTAAACTTGCTTAAGAATAGATGTCAGTTCTGTGCCAATGACAACTTGCCTCCATGGTGTTTACTATCATTACCTAGAAGTCAACAGTCCTTAAAGAACTCTCAAAGGCTTTTCTTAAAATTTGGGATCATAGTGTCATGTTTACACCAATCCAGTCTTTTCTTACAGTTCCTCACATCAACAGGCAATATCCTAGGTCCACAGATGYTATCTTCATTGGCCTACATGAAACTATTCTATATGACAGCATCTTGAAGGCACTGTAAGTCATTTTTTTTCAGAGGTTTTCTCAGGCAGCTTCTTGGCTATATTAAGTCAATGAAAATTGACCTCACTCAGGACTGTTTTTTAGTGTTAGGAATTGATCATCCTGATGACAAACAAGGTAAAAATTTATCCCAAGTTGGAGGCTTGTTTTCCACAGACTCTCTCATTATTATCCCCAGCTATTAAAATAAGAGAGATATAAAGTCTCTCGCTGAACAGTTCTTTATTCTCATATTTTATGCTTTTGATCCTTACAAGTACCCCCAAAAGATGTTTTCCAGGTATTGGTGTAGCTCTTTTTCTTCAGAAACACAAGAATTGCCACCAAAACTGCCTGTGAGGAAATAGGGCCTGCTGGTGCCATACTGCTTTCCAGTTGATATATTTTCCCCTTGCTAATGCTATATACATATATATATCTTATTTTTAACTGCTTGTACACAAGTATGGAATTTGTATGTTTGGGACTTTACGTTAGTTTCATTACAAAACTGCGTAAAAAAAAGACAGCAAATCAATTTCATAGTCAGTGCTCACGCAGCAGGAGACAATTCATACTGACATCTGATACCTGCTGGCTGCTGCTTCCAATTATGCCAGATGCCGGAGAGCAGGGCTGTCGAAATAACAGTGTCGATGGTGCAATCAAACTAGTTAAGATTCTAGAAGTGTGTTGTGCTTGGTTCAGTGCGTTGTCAAATTCCCACCATAAGCAAAATAGTGACACCTACTCCTTTTTTGTTAACTTCTTAACTGGCAAAGAGATACACATTAATTCAATGTAAAGTTGCATCTTTGGATATATAGCTGACTCTGCCCTGAGGCTAAAAATCAAAAGATTGGAAGGAATGTGAATGAAAAGTGAAATAAACATGATAAGGATTTATAATAATACATCCCTACTAGGTTCTACTACAAGGCTGCATTGCAACCCTCAAGGCAAGATCATGCCTACTGCTTGCCCCGCGCCTTGTAATGCACTGGGGAATGCTACCATCTTCAGATCAAACTTGATGCCTTCCTGAAATTGGCTCACAATTTATTGGCAGGATGAAAAATAGAATAGGCGAGGCTGTAGCTGAGATATTAACTGAACAGCAGGGGCAGGAGGATACTCAACTCTCTGCAAGACAGAAAGCAGAGGCAAGCTTGGCTGTAGTCGCAGAGCAACACAGCCTCTTGGTCTACTCTTTTCTTACCTTCCTGAAAGCTGTAAGCAGCAGAGTAAAAGATTGCTGTGCTGGCAAAGCACATCAGCCTTCATGCCCACTGCCAATTCCTCCAAAAAAGAGCAATGAACAAAATTGCACATATTCACATACAAAAAAACACATTGTCTTCATCCCTTCCAATCCTTCTAATAAAACTTGATCCTTCAGAGGAAAGACGTATGAGTATTCTGAAACTGAATATCTGATGAATATCCTGCTGTGTAAACACTGTTTTTCTCCACCCTCTATATAAAGGCATCCTATTTCACCTCACCTCTCTTGTCACCAAGCTTCCTTTAAATCTTTCCTCTTTTAAAGTATGAGTTCTAAAATAAGAGAAAGGAATGACAAATGTAAAGAAACACAATTACAGAACTTGTTTAAAGATTTCTGGAGTCAATTTTTATGGGGCCATGTAGATGGGGAGATGGGCAAAGACTATGATCGTCTGTAAGTTTCCCTGCTACACAGACAAATTATGGTTCTTTTGATATGAAAATATGCCACAGAATTTTTTTTAAGCTACAAAAGTGCACTTGCCTTCAATATTTGGAAATCCTGTTATATTAATTTCCTCACTATCTCAAAGCCCTAGAAAACCTAGCTTGACTGCTTGTAAGCATAAACCCACTAATCTCATTTAGAGGCAGACACAACTCTGGAGAAGATTTGGTCTTTCCTTTCCTTCCTTCCTTTGGTCTTTCCTTTCCTTCCTTCCTTCGCTCTTTCCAGCAGACATCAAAATAAGATATCCCTCAGTGAGAAGACTTTAGAAGCCAGGTTTGTCAGACAATCTCGTGCCAAGTTGATCATAAACCTGCCTTGCCAAAAAGCAGAGAATGGAGTCATAGGACATCAGTTTTGCATTCTGTGAAAGATTTCACCCAATGCTCAGCTTTGTTTGTGAGTTAGCATAGCCAGAGATCTTCTCCTGGAGATACTACAGGGAAAATTACAGGCTATGTCACTRAGAGTTATCCCTAAGATTAATTATCTTATCCACAAAAAGTCTAGAGGATCCTGATGAAATGAGGCAGTAGAGTAGCCCAGGCTGATCTGTACAACACTAGAAAATTGTGGTAAATTTTTGTATACTGCCAGACCAGTCAAGTGATTCAACCGCTACGTGCATGCAGATATAACCGGAGTGGTAGTGAATCTACCACAGTCTGCAGAAATGATTGAAATACCTGTTCTGAAATAATTCATTCTGCAAGGAAGTGTCATACAATGTGTGTGATCTTCACAGTCAATGCACAGTTACMAAGTTCCTTTAACAGACCAGGACAGCGACTGCGTGTCTCCAGTGACGGCATCTATAGGAATAAATGGGAGTAAGAAACACCACAATTTGAACAATGTACAACAAATCCGAGTTGAGATGAGCTCTCCTAAAGAAAAATTATAGCATCAAGAGTATTCTGTTCCCAATTGGACAAAATCTGCTAGATTTAGAAATAGGTGCTTATATTAAAGCTCTTAATATATTTACAGTAATAATAAATGCCAACTGATGCTTTAAAATGCTTTCATTAAAGATTTTTAAACCTACTACATCTGTGTCAATCCGCAATTAATATGTTTTTTAATATGCAATGGGGCTTTTTATTACTAGAACAAATAACTGTCTTATTAAATCTAAATTAAATGCATAGTTGGGACTCTAATTTAAAATGTTACTCTTAAATCTTTCAGACAATGAGACCTACAGCTAAATTAAGCTCAAATATAAAATTATTACCAATGCCATATAATCATGCACCAAAATTTCAGTTTCAATTACATTCCAAGGTATGTTAATTCAAACAATGAGAGGAGTTCAACAAAACACCAAACTCTTCACCTAAGTTCTCCACCTTCTTCACATCTTCTTTTAAACACATAGGAGGACATATTAAATCCTCAAATCACATCCTGTTCTGCTCACAGGCACAAACTGGAAAGTGTGCCAAAACTATTTAATTATGGATGTTGAGCATGTTAATGATGATGTGATATTGAATCCATATTTCAGTGGCAGACTACAGAATATACATTCTGTGAACAGTTTGTTATGATGAGATAAAGAACAATATGTGCAATTTAAACACCTTGACTGGTAAAAAGCTCATGCACAGTCCATTTTTTTACTCATCTAATTATTCCTTTTCTAGTAACAAATTCCAACTTGCAATACGTTACTATATACTTAATTTTGAGTCTTGCTGCTGCTAGTAAAATTGGTACATATCTTAGGTATAATATAAATAGAATTATAGCACATCTGGGAACTATTTAGAATTCAGCAATATCTTTTATACTATTAATCAGTTCTCTGACATTTTACTTCTGAAATTCTCTATCATACTGTCTATGTAATCATAATTTCTTTTACTGGGATATTTTCAAATCAAACATAAATTAGTCAAAAGGAATTGGAAGTGGGAAGAAACATTTTCTTGAATTATTTTTTCATTAGAAACTTTTCCAAAAAACTCTCTAAAATACTGACTACAGTTTATTTTCCACAATGCAAAATTACTTTCTACTAAAGAAAAAAATATTGCTAAAGCACACTGATAAGGGAGGAAATGAGGTATAAATGTTCATTTTTGTTAGGGGTTCCACACAGAAAAAATATTTCTGTGAAAATTTATTTCTAACAAGATCCTAATTTTGTCAGAYTTACATTTTCCTGTCATTTGGGTGTTTTTTTTTTTAACCATTTTTAACAGACATTAGAAGGTATTAAGAGCTTGTAYAACATATTTGTGTCTGGTCCTTACACTATAGTAACTTTTATTCCATCCTCTAGACATTGTGGTTCATGTTTATAGAAAAAAAAAAATAGACACAAGCATCAGCAAGATTATGTTACGTCCAAAGTTAAATTATAAAGAACAAGAGTAACTACCAATATATGAATGTGTTGGAAAAAGCACACTGGCTTGAAGTAATAAGATCACATAGCTAATTTCAGGCTCCAGTGCCTTACAAGCTCTGGGAGGCAGGACTTTGCCGGAAGAGGGAGGTGACCAGGAAAGAAAGATTTCAGATTGGACTGGAAAATTTTAAAAAATAATTTCTCTCCCTTTCTCTCTCTCCCTCTTTTTTTTTTTTGTTTTTTTGTTTTCTGTTTTTTGTTTTTTGTTTTTTGTTTTTTGTTTTTTGTTTTTTGTTTTTATGCTTAGCCTGTCCTAGAACTCCCCTGTGCAAAGAAGCAAAGATAAGAGAAAGGAACCAAAAGATATTTTCAAAAACTTTCACTCCTGTTTCAAAGTTCAGAAAGGGGCAAAAATGGGCTTAGTTCTTAGGACCATATTCAGCTCATCCTTCCTCTAGCAATCCGAAGCATCCCTAGTTTTTATGTATGCATTTTCACACCTGTAACATACCACTGAATTCTGATTAATGACCCAAAGACTGAATCAATAGATAAACTAACTGCAATCAGATGTYCCTATGGGGTTGCCACAAGGCTGACAAAGATCAGTCAGATACAGTAACAAGCTACCACAAGTTCTTACTTTTTCCTATAGAATACTTCCTGTTTATTCTGAACCTCAAGTTCCCACTGGTGGCTAACATGTTAAATGTATGTACTTTAGTTTCTACGAGGATCATAAAAGGGTTAGCTCTGTAATATAGTCCAAAGGAAGAGAAAGAAAACCGCAAAGGGCTCGGATTCCTGCCCCTGCTTCCACCCAGGTGCCTTCGTGAACCACATGAAATAAGAGAGTGGGATGGTGGGCCATGCTTTGAAGTACGGCCAGCTTCAATCAATGGAAGAGCACGTTTCCTTTAGGAAAACTGTATGATAAATGTATAGGCAAAAAAAGTATCTTGAAATCTCACATCCCAGGGTTCAGAGGGGGATAATGATGGGTATATAGATTTTCGTGCCTTGAAGATTACACTACYGGCTTAAATCATGACAGCATCAAATTAAGACGTAAAGGAGGAGGAAAGAGAGAATAAGAAGAAGGTGATCTCATGAACTAAGGATGGAGGAACAAGCTCACTGCTCACTGCTGGAGCAAAATCACTAAAGATACAGAGTGCTCCTTCCAAAGGAGTTTCATCTACATCACAGCTCCGTTTGGTCCATAGAGTCTTCCATCCTCAACCCATTCCTAAAGGCTACACTCTCACTATATTCCCTGCCACCAGGAAATATTAGAAGCGCTAGTGTGAGCAGCGTGCTGAGGCTTGCGATACATGTCAAGGTGACACAGGTGTAGGTGATTATTTGTGGTAAGATATTGTTACGCACTGGCATCTTTTCCTTTATGGAAGCATTGCAAGTGCATCACAGATTTTAACGATGTGCTTTGGCCGTGCCTCTCRTTAGATGAATAAGGAGAGAAGTAACATGAAAGGAGCTCCCTAGGCAGCAAGGAGCAGCGGTGCAGGGAGCTGCCTGGCACATCACGAGCCCTTCAGACTTACAGAGCAGGCAGGCTGCTACCAGTGTGATCAGATCTAGAAACCTTTCCTTGTGCACTTTCTGGAAGCACCCGTCCTGCTACTGGCTATCCTGGATAAGGAACGGCTACCCGGTGAAAAAAAAAACGGGCTGAAAGGCAGTCTTGCTTTACTCTGTCATAACAGGCATATGGCCTCAAACAACAAAAAGAAAACGATACTTGGACTTGGATTTCTTCTCTTTAAAACCCACTGGTATGCAAATAACTCCAAAATTTCAAAAATGTATATGCTTACTCTTCATTACACTTCTGGCAGGCTATGTTCAGTTTTAGAGATACCTAGAGAGTGAGTTTTAGGCAAATATTCCTTATTATTAGTTTTAAATTAACATTAATCAAATAAAAAATATAAAGTGAATGTTAATGAACAATATTTTTTGAAATCAGACATCTAGTCATAGAAAGTTACCTGTGTATCTGATCAGCATGAATCAAAATGAATTAAATTTCTCAGTTCACCTACCCAGCATGTTATACAAATTCCTAACAACCAGTCTAAAGAGCAAGAATTAATAATAACTATTTATGGGAAATTTCAGAAAAGTTGAAGAAGTTTCCCTAGGCACTACAAAAAAAAAAAAAAAAAAAAAAAAAAAAAAAAAAAAAAAAAAAAAAAAAAAGTCTGTAAAAAGAATTATTTATATAGATCTTATTCAAACTGGAAAAAAACAGGTACCTATCAAACGCAGCATTGCAAATACCAGGTGCAACCATGATGTAAAATATTATAGTGATTCATTTGTTTTTATGGCACATATTCACTGAGAAGTTAAGCAAGTGTTTCATCATAAAACTTTCCAAATGGTTATATATTCTGTATTTAACTGGCACGTAACCAAATAAATATCAAGACTTTATGGTAACAAGTTTAGGGAAAAAGTCTAGATGGATCAGAAAAAAAATCAAAAGTAAGAGGTTTTACCTAAAGTGTGACAGATTACAGCAGTTCTACTCATTCCTTGAGATCAAACAACAGCTAATGTCTGACATTGCTGGGCAAAATATCAAGCATCAGCTACATGTACCCCTCATTTTTTCTACCTGTAAGGGAAGAAACAAGAATCAGAAAGATTTAATTTATTTATTTTCTTTTTTTTTTTTTTTTTTTTTTTTTCAGACCAGGCATCTTTCCAGGCTATTCTGGAAATACACATTTTCTTTTCTCAAGCCACTGAAGTGCCATCACGGAGACAAAAATTCCTCCTCCCAGCTTGTACAGCAGATGGGTCCTTGCCCATTCRGAGTGCTRGTGCTGCAGGCAAAACAGCCAGCAWCGGCCAGTGTGTGGCCCTTCCAAGTAAAAGCAAGGAGCAAGCAGCGAGGAGTTTCCACAGCGCAGATCAAAGGGAGAGATTTTCCTCTGCTTGTTTTAGGATCTGAAGACTTTTCCCCAGAGCCTGGTTATTGAGAAAAATAGCTAGAAACAAGAGATGCCACGAACACTTTGTCATCTTCAGATCACTCTGGCTTAAAGATGTTAAAGAGAGCTGTTCCAGCTACATCAGGCCAGGGCACTGGTTTTGCTGAGAAAGTAAGGAGGAAAAGTCTGTTCCAATTCATACATATTGTGCTCCATTGAAAGTTGAATTTTGCCAGAAAAAAAAAAAAGAAACATGGAAGAGCTTTAACAAAGTTAAGCAATAACTCATAAGTCTGTCTTACGAGTGTGGTTTATTTCTATAGAAGTAGAGACAGGTTTATCAGTTTGGCTTGTTAATGCGGTTATCAAGAATTACTAAATCTCTTCAAAATGTGCTTATAGACATGCTCTTCTGAAAAACATAGCTATGCTGGTGCAGATGTGGAATAACTGTCTCTGTGCCATGAATCAAGGAATATGGGCTCATTTTTTTCATTTTTATATATTTTATATATATACAATCTTTTTTACAATTTTTATAAAATTATAAAGAAAGTTTTATCCAAGGATGGAAAAGATTGGAGCAGAGTGAGGGAAAAAACCTTKGTCAGAAGAGGGACATAACAAGTCATTCTCTTCTATCATAGGTCACCCCACTTCTGGCAGTCAAGATAAAAGAGCTTCTTCTGGAGAATACTAGACTGCAGAAGTTGGAGAAGAGCAACTCCATATATCTCAGCTCAGAAAATAAGTCTAGAAAGACTGTGCCTCAAAAAATGTTCCTATAAGTTCAGGCCTAGAGGCAGTCCCTGGCCTCTGCCCAGGTCAAGAAAGCTGGAAGATACGTGACTCCAACTCGTGTTGAATGCACTTCATGTCAACAAGCCTCAAGCTTTCTAGTTTCAGGAATTCCCATTTTTGGCAAATCACTTGGAAGCAAGATTTCTGCTTGCTAGTGTCACGTGACATGATACTACAATGTGAATGCCTAGAAAGAAACAAAAACACAATACTGCTAGAAATGGAAACAGGCAGTTAGCAGTTTATGGCTGTGTCTTTTCTCACAGGCTTCTCAGGAGTGGGAGCTTTATAGAAACCAGCTTACCCAGCTTTGTGACAGCCTAAAGCTCGTAGAAAATACCCTCCTCATGTCCAAACATCTTCACTTGTTGGTTGAGAGACTCATTTTTATATCCTGTTGATTTCTAAAACACTTCTCAATTCAAGTTYCCTTATAACTGAAGGAGGTTTTGGTTCCTTTTTGTCCAGGTCATGTTCTGTATGCAGTAGACAACGAGATCAAGATTATATGGAAACATCACTGTGCTATAAATCATTAAGTATCAGCATCTCTTCTTATTATGACCAGCGGTCCTGGAACACATTGCTTGCAAAGTCTCAGGAAACATACATTCTTGTAAATATTGTCATATCAAGGTTAAAAGTATTTTTTAACACTTTTTTATTTTATAATTCTCATAACAGTAATTGTGATTTCACTTCCCAACATCTCCCTTTATTTTCAATCTAGAGAGCTATTTTAAATGTGTATGTATCATGGTGAAAGCAAATCTATATGGGGRAAAAAAAGTAAAAGCTTCTATACAGGCTGTCATACTAAGAGACTTTATTTCTGAACTTAAAATGATTTCCATGGTTTTTCCCAGTCTGTATTTCAACTCAGGAGCTGTGATGTTCATGGCTCTACAGGTGCACGGTCTAACATCCACGCTGGCAAAAAGGCCCTTTATTCACCATGAATTAAGAACCATTGCCTGAGATATCACATGAGGCCATAAAAATCCACAGCTATTAATTTACAGACAAATAATTACTGAATCTGACCTGTACACATCATACAAACTCCCAGGAATGTAGATAATCGAATTAGACTTTCTGTGAATACAGAACACAAATATTTCCGAAAATAAGCCAAGGGTCAGGCCCAGAGCACATGGGAATGATTGTAAAATAAAATTAATGGGAACCAAAGAGAAAGATGTACCACTCCCACTCTTACATACAGAGGGTTTTTCGAGGCAAGGAGTAGCCTCAGTGAGCTATCCRAAAAAAGAAAAAAGAAAAAAAGAAAAAGGATGATGGGTGGGAGCAAATGAGGGCAGAACTTAGCCAAGCAGATATAGGGAGCAGCAGCTAGCAAAGTGTGCTGTGACCTTAAAGCTGTGAGCCTAAATCTGTGAGCCCTTCTTACAGGCCTTGTCTTCTTAGATAGCTCATGGTGGCAGCTCAACCTCTTAATATTAGCAGGTTCAGTCTGTTTTGGCACTTTAGGGTTCTGAAACTGTGCTGTGCCACGTGTGGCAGCCCAAACCATCTCCATCCTTCCCATGGCAGTCACACAACAGCATAACTGGTGGTTGGACACTACCTGCTCGTGCTTGCACTGCTGATCTCCCCAGTCCAGGAACCACATGCAATAACCTTTGGGTCCAGGAGATATCCAGCATGAAGATCTCCTTCTTCGTTTTGCTATAATGCCAATTATTAGGGATAGCTCATAGCTTAATCCAAATCCATTTATGTTGGAACAYAAAGAAGTTCTGATATTGACTACATAGCATTGTGGAACAAAACTAGATCCCAAATTTTGTGAAAACCTTTTGAAATCCTGCTAGAACTAATATGTTTCTCATTAATGGTGAGAAATCGTAGCATGTTATCTATTGGCCTTGGTCCTGTAATAGCATATTGTGAGCTTCTCTCTGCARGCCCTGGAGAAAACAGACACCAATGATGTAAAGATATTTCCCACTGAAAATGACAGAGACACTGCCATGACAAAGTTAAAAATAAAATTGTTTTGAAAGACATTTCAAAGTTAAAAATACACATAGAAGATTACCAAAAAAAGAAAAAAAAGAAAAAGAAAAGGTGTGGTTCTCTACCTAGAAAAAAAATCCTTCCCATTTTATAGCCACTTTTGAGAAATCATTTCCTTACAATACAGTTTGACCTTCTGCATCGTACCTGGATATAATTTTCCCCTCGAGGACCAAGAAGGAATAATCTACCATGGGTGTCACACACAAACAACTTGCCTTTACCTGGCCTGTCCCGCTCAGCTTTGCCTCCGCTATTGACAAACCATCATTATAAAAAAGGTCAAAACAACAAATCGCCAGAATATTTTCTAGTCAAGAGATTCATTTCCAGTGCAACATAAACGCTAACATATGCTACAACATACTCACAACAAGAAAGCTAAATGTTAGCTTCTACATAATAAAAATACAAATTTGCCAAAGGTCTGCACACTTACATAAACTAACAACACGTGAGCTGGGGAGTCTCACRCAAGTAGTAGAGCATATGGTAAATTACAGTTGTAAGCAAGACAGACCGCTAGACCTTCAGATTAATTGTGATTATTTACATACTTGCTTTCTACTCTTTCTTTCCTTCTATTTTCATTTTTAATAACCCTGCTACAAGCTTCTAAAATTAAAGCAAAAGCACATAAAAACACACCACTGTCTGAATGCTGGAGATAGGCTCCACTGAAAGGAGCCTRGAAGATCAGGCCTTGCAAATTCACACGCTGCTGTCAAAAGCCAAAGTAAAGATAGTTGTATTTTCACCACATAGGGAGATGACACATAGACTGCAATGTATTTTACAGCTGTGCTAGGTTTTCCCATTTATCCCCATGAAGGAAGATAAGCTTTGGTAGGCCTCGCTGCCTCCATTTGGTGTTGATCTATGGCCTCTAAACAGAGGAAACAGGATGGTTCTTCTACACCATAGCTGGGGAATAAGAACAAGCAGCAGCACCTCCAGCACAGGTGCCCCAACACCTGATTTAGCCACAGCTGTCGCTGCTTTTCACCTTGCTACAAAGATGTTAGTGCCTTTGCCGTGGCTGGACTATGAAAAGACGACAAACTGTGGTGGAGTTGACCAAAGGGAATTCTGTTTTTTCAAAGTACAATGAAAGAATATCTGCAATGCAGCTCTAGCAGGCTCGTGCATTTAATGAAGCAGCAGCACAGTGGTTTCCATGCCATTGTACTTCCTGCTAGCAAAATCTCTCTCTCTCTCCCCTTCCCTTTCCCTTCCCTTCCCCTTCCCTTCCCTTCCCCTTCCCTTCTCTTTGTAAGAAAATCCTTCTCCCAAGGTTTGTGTGCAGGAGAGGAGCAGCCTCGGGATTTGAACAGCCTGGGCTTGAGGGATGCATGGTGTGGCAGTGCCTCTTCCAGCTGCATGGAAGGGAAAGCAGCTAGAACCTCTGGAGGGAGGCAGGTCAGCAGGTAAATTAGAGGTCCCGGCATCCTGCCCAAGCAGAGCCAGCTGTGCAAATGTGGGCCACCCTTTTTCCCCATCCCATGCGCTGCGCAGAGCTTGTCCCACAGCACCAGGACCAGCAGCACCTGCCGTTTCACATTAAAGTGGGGAACATTTGAGGCAAGGGGTGGAATTGAACCTGCAACCCAAGCCRGGCTGCACCAACCCCTGCTCACACAGTTCAACAGTGCCGTCTCTGCACGGCACGGGCCRCCTCCCTCACCCTGGACATGGTTTTCCCATGTGTGCACACACACCAGCACTGCAGACCTGACGGATGGGGAGCCCTGGTCTCAGCACTGCTGCCGGTGCATCGCTGATCCCGCTCCTCGCACCCAAGAGCCCCTTGGAGAAGGATCAGCTCCAATTTAACATCAGCCAGATCACAAATCTCCCGCTTTCTAAGCCCTTTCTTCCTGCCTCCCTCATATACAGATAGACAGACATGTATATTTTAAAAGTCTACTGATTTAGATGAATGTAGACACAAAATCAATCCTTCAGCCTATGGGCTAACCACACCTTTGGATGGTTTATAATGGAAAAGTCAGTAGTAAAATTAAAAGTGTTGTTAACTTCCAAATGGCACTTTCTGTTGTTTTATGTTTGGCATAACTGACCAAATGGGACATGTTCACTTTTAATGGTGGTTTTATTTATTTTTCCTACAGTATTTCTTTAGTACTTTTTCCTTTTATATGACATATTAATACATAATTCAGTGGTTTTATGTCTCCCTGCACAGTCTGCAAGATTTCTTGTGCTATTGAACAGTACTATTTATGACCAAGTGGCCAAAATGTCTTTYTTTTTTTTATTAATCTTTTTTGGTCATGGATTTGCTTGTTTGTTCTTTTGTTTTCCTGCTGTTTTCTAAGCCTGCCAGAATGCTGAATGACCCRATTTCTTTGTCTCGAATGGCTCAGCCCAAAAGATCAGACTGCGCATCTATACCAAAAAAAGTCACAGGATTGACAAAGGCTAAAAGTATCATAGAGGCATCAACGTGCCCAGAGCTGTTACAAGCAAAAGTCCTGCTGTGTTGCTCTGGCGAATGTGGGGAGGTGATCGGGAGGTGATAGGGTTAGTTCCCTAACCCATGTTAGTTCTCAGCAGGTTGTGGTCCTGAGTTCAATAGAAGCAAGGCACCATCCTAAATTCAGAAGGGAGCCTTGCCAGGCAGTTGAGGCTCTCGATGTAGCCTGTTGCTTGGGGGATCTGCCTGTCCCTCTGGCTGYGGGCCCCATCTCCGGGGCCTGCAGTGAAGCTGCTCATGCACTGCCAAGCAGCACYGCTCCCAAACCTTCTTCCCCCCATCACCTCTCTAGCACATGGAAGCGAAGGAGCACCGCAGGTTGCCAGCCCAGTTCCACACGCAGGTGCCCAGGCTGCAGCAGCCACTGTTCAAGGGACATAAGCACCAACCTTCCTTTGCAAACAATTTTTTTTCAGGCATGTCCCACTTACTTATCAGCTTCCAGCATGCACTTTTTAATTGAGTAATTACTTTATCCATAGGTTAAGCACTCACTGAATTCAATCATTACCATCGTCATGCATTTAGGACATGGTGTATACCCTTAAAAGCCATTTCTGAGATATTTTCCATCTGCACATCCTCCTCAGGCAGTACCAGAGGACATGTAGACCTTCATTAGCCCTTTGATGGACTACAGACATCCTGCTTGTTAGTCCATTATCTAAATGCTTATCAGTCACATTCTCAAGCTCTCATTATTTTACTTTCACACTGCCATAATTAGTCTCTGCATTTGTCAGGCACTCAGTAGCCTTGCTTTAGCCTACACATGCACACATATTGCACAGAATGGAGGTTCAAGTACTGATGCCACAAATGCAAACTTTTTCAAAAGTGACCTGTAAAGGACTACTTATAAAAGAAGGTGGGAAGTTTCTTTTCTATTTATTTTCCTTTCCTGGGGGTAAAGGCTTCTTGTTCTTCTACTCCAACTATCTGAATGTTGCCAGGGAACAAATCATACTTACCTATCTGGTACAAAAAATTCATTGATTTAATATAGCCACTCACATAATGTGAGCAGGATTTGGATGGACTCAAGCAAGGAAGATACTTGATTCCTTGTTGCATTCCTTATAGTTATGCTGTCTCTCTTTCCTTAGTACTTTTGAAGGCATGATCTCCAACACTGCTCTTCAGAACATATCTTTCATCTGAGAGAAAACATGGGCAATTAATTGGAAGTATTAAGGAGAAAGCTAATCCACTACTTTCACCAATATCCAAGGTTTCCCTGTTATAACTATCTGTTTTGACATAACAAGATGTGATGCTGGAGAGTCCATTGCACCTTAAAAGGCTTGCAATGGTAACAAGAAAGAACAAACATTTAAGCAGAACTTTAATTATTAACAATTCAAGAGGAGTTGCATCCCTGCAATCAGACTCTGTCAGCCAGTGATCCCTCTCTGTTTCCTTGTYGACAAAGGAAAAAAACTATTAAGCAAAATATTCTGCTGCTTGGGGAAATTTTCATCAGCATCACCATGAAATCACAGTAAATAAGAAAATGTAATAATTAAGAGCATCCATTTCTTTACATGCATTGCTTCTCTAATGAGTCTGCATTCTTAAGAGTTATTAAAAGTCACATCCTAGGTGTCTTATGTCTTTCTTTTGGTTTTACTTTCATTTTAAAACATTTTTCATTTTTTTCTAGGACCTCACCAGATTCCAGGGATCTATTCTCAGACCTGATTTCCTCTCTCAATCCAAGTCACCCGCATCTTTTCAATACAATAATCCTCCTCCTCTCTCCACACTTGAGCTCAACCCAGTTTATGCAATGGTAAGAACTGATATTTCTATCTATTATTTCTCTCCCTGTGAAATCAAAGTGACCTCCAGTTCATTTCACTAGCTATGTTTTGCCTTATTCAGCAACAAGCCTCTGCCAGAGCAGAGAATAAGGTGCAGAATATAGATAAAACCATGAGATTTATTCAGTTTTACCTCTCTGTATTTCAAGAAAACAAATCATATTTATTATTTCATTTATATAACTCACCCTCCCTACCACGCTCACTGCTATCTCACTATTGTTAATACTATCAAAGCTAGCAACTTAGGTCTGGGCATTCCAGCTCCATTGTGTTCAAATTGTATTTTTTTTTTCTTTTTTTTTTTTTTTAATGAAAGCCACTTGTAAAGCTATAATTTTGGTCTGCCAAGGAGATCTCCATTAAAAATACCACTTCCAGGGGGCTCCTAACTCTGCCATAATGATTTGCCCCAGGCTGAACAAAGAGGTATTCCTCTTACTACAGCAACATCATGTAAGAACAGAATATCAGGCTCAGTCTATCACCGCTTCACCTTCAATGTCTACTAGAGAGCAGCAGCAGTACAGCAGGTACCAACAACTGCAGCAAGGCTGCTCGCTGCCTTCCATTCTAAGACTTTGCTTTTCCTCTTCCATGAGTCTCTATGTCTTTGAGGCTTAAATGTTATGGAAAGTATTTGCAAAGGTGGTTTCAGCCGTTTTCTAAAAGACCGTAAAAGCAAACAATATTGTTTTGCTAATCCTCTCCTTTTGCCTCTCTTCCCCAGAAGATTCACCCATACTCCATGGGCAGACCTCAGCAGCACTCTGTTTTACTGCAGGGACTGGATTGCTCAATAGAGAGAGGGAAAGAATCACCCCGGAATAAGAGAGGTGCCTTTTGCTATTACCATGAAAATCCACATGCATTTGGCCAAGTTATAAACCACAGGTGGTCACTAACTGTGTGTTCCTCATTTTCTGGATGCCTGACTTGAAACCCTGGGGGCTCATTTGCAAAGTGCTGAGTGCTAGAAGCTGTAATTGAAGTCTCTGGGAGCTGCGCTTTGAACATATATTGAACTATAAAAAGACTAAGTACTCAGAAATATCGAATCAGGACCCCAAAATCAGTGGGTCTTTTGACCTTAATCTCTCTGTGATTCAGCTCCCCATCTGTAAAATGGGAATACTATCAYCCTCTTGTTCCACAGGAGTGCTGTGAATCAAAATTTGTCGATGTGCATAAGCTGCTCAAACATTTTGGTGAAAGCACAGCTAAAGCACCCAATGGCAGAACAATAATTTTTTGTATTCAGTACAGTTTGGGTGTTGTGAGGTAAATAAGGGATAGGCCAAACTTGGAATGGTATGGCCAGGTGCCTCTGAGCATGGCGCAGCAAGAAAAAAAATAAACTCATGTAATCAAAGACTCTCTTGTAATACGTCTACACAAGGGACTAAAGTTGTGGTTATGTGGTCAACTTTAGCTTTGGTATTTTCCAATCAAGAAGAATAAGATTGCTATTGAGGAATTGTGTAACAGTGAACTGCTGACACTCAACACTGCAAGAGATATGTAGAAAGTGCAAGGATAATTATATCTCACACAATGTGCAAGCTGAAGAACATTATTCAGATGGTAAAGTAGAGTTAGGACACACTGGAATGAAGGATGCCTGCAGAGCCTTTGCTTGCTCCCCCTGAATTAGGATACTGTTCTTAATTACATAATCATATATTTTGTCCCAGGAATCCTTGCCTCAGCACAGGTCACACTTCTTCAATATTTTGTTTCTATTGTTCTGTGTACTTGCCTAGCTTTTACTTTATGGCACATTATTCAGTCCCTGCTATGAAGACAGAACTATTAACTTCTGTGTGAGTTCCTTATGGCTCTGGCACTAATTCACAGTTAATTTACTTCCACGGTACATAGAGGCAAGTCACAGGGATATTAAGTCAGAAGGAACTACTAATCTGGGACTCGATTTGATTTTTTCAAAGCCAGTAGAAGGCTTTGCCAATCGATTTTGCAGCTATTTGCTGATAGCAGACAAATCCTGAAGTTCAAGGACCTTGGAGGCTACTGCAGGTACTTTGGCATGGTGTGGAAAGCTTTTGGTGAAATGGACACAGATAATTCTGTATTTACTAACAAAACATATCACCTTCTTGCTCACTTCTTCTCTAACCTGTCCTGTCTCCCACTCACAATTCTCCTCTCTTCACCAGGATGCTTCCTTCCATCATCCCTCAGGCATTTATATTGAGGCACAGCCTTTCCATTTAGCAAGTCAAACTTGAAGCTAATTCCTTGTGTATTCCTTAGATCTCATCCAACCTCACACACATTAGCCCAGTTTCCTTATTACAACTCAGCTGCTCTTTTAAGCACCTCATTCAGCCTCTCTTGCTCTGCCAGAGTTATCTGTCATCTCCTTCCCCACATAGTCCCAAGGGTTGCTGCAGCTGGTTTTGGTGTTTTCCCCCTTCAAACTTTCAATCTTGTTTTCAACTTCGGGTTCTTGGCCCTAGCCCCTTGAACTTACACCTCATCTGTGCTCCTGCTTTTCTCCTCTCCCTCCTCTTGAAGACGTTTCCTTTTTCAGTATACCCACGATCAACAGAGGTATCACTAATTGCACAGGGGAAACTTTCTCTCACTATGGTTTCTAGGGCCTGGCCACCTCCTGCACCACAGCAATGTAGAGCCCTACCAGCAAGCAAAATCCTGCTCAGAGAACTGCTCTCTGAGGACGTAGCACTAGGACATCTTTCCATCTAATCTTAGAGAAGCTTACTGAGCTTACGTATGCTGCAGATTTTGAAAAAAAAAATGAAGAATTTGGAAATTTTTGCAATTCATCACAGATATGCAAAAAAGGATACCTCTCTGAAAGAAATGCTGCCTATGAAAAATATTGTCTTCCAAACCTTCCTGGCAATGCTAGGAAATGCTAGGCAATGGAGGCAAAGAAAAGGTCACCAGAATTAAGTATGTATTTTTTCCTTAACCTTGCTAAAATGTGCCATTCCTGAGAAAAAATGAACTTCATTGTGTAGCAGAGATTCAACAGATAAAATTTCAGTGAAAATCAGTCTGACAAAAGTAAAGAAAAGGGGAAAGGGAGGGAAATCTTATAATAAGGAGAACTAGACAGTGCTTGCAACCTTGCCAGTCCTCAACCTATGCTTGCAATTTCTGCATTTGTGAGATTTCATCTGTGCATTGGTAGAGTATAAACACTCGTTAATGTGATAGAACCTCCCAAATCTAACTTGTGCTGTAAAATGCAAGGTAACTTGGAAGATCCTTTTTTTATTATTTTTGACAAATCATAGCTGCATTAAGGATCGGAAATATTTCCTTGCACCTTGTGAAAAGATCTGGTTCTCTTACTGAGCTTTGATTCTTCACCATTGTACCATATGCCTGGAGTCATTCCGAACACAACATGTTAAAAGGTGCAAAGAAGTTGCTGCCTTTGCCAATAAGTAGCTTCAAAAACAAAAGCAGAGTTTCATCAGTAGCTTTGATGTAGCCTGCCAGGATGATTGGTAACTGGGGAGGCAATGCCAATGTTTTGTCTTCTTATGCTTGGAGCCTTTCTGAATGGATCTACATGCTAGACAGTGACAGCAGCTTTCCTGTTAGCAAGGAAGGAAAGGAAGGAGGGAGAGAGGGAAGAGGGGAGAGAGGAAGGGAGGGAGGAAGAGTTAGGGAACAGGCAAAGAATGAACATGTTCTCCAGAGGTTACCGTGATCTGCATTCAGCTCTTCTGACAGAGCACAACTACAACAGCAGTAAAGAACTTAAGAGGAATTCTAGTGGAAAAAATTATCCAAATTGTTTTATTTTCCACGTGATTGGCAATCACGTAACGTGAAACTCCAGGTTTAAAGTTTTTCACGTGTAAGTAAAATTTCCAGCTCTATTTGGATCCAACAGATGTCTGACAGCATCTTATTTTTGTCTAAATTTCTGTTTTAATTCTACATGTTAAGTGTAAAAAAATGACCTTTTAGTCCAAAAGGGAAATTCCATCACCTTACTGAGCTCCACAGTGGCTAACCCTGTACGGCTTTTGCGGGGAGAGGCTCGGACCCAACCTTTCTCCCACCTCAGTGAGAAACTGGTTATAAATGCAGTTCTCTGACATATTAGAAAAGGTAAGAAATTCCCAGGCCGATTCCTCATACATTCTGCCACATTTACAAACATTTTGTATGATTCCTGCCTTTCCTATACTGAGCAATTACACCAAGCCAGAAACCAGCGACTGGAAAGCAGGGCTAGATTTTTATTAACCTTAGCCCTGGCTTTCCCTTATCTGAGTTTTGTGGTAACCAATCATGGCTACTTCTGAGGGAAGATCTGACCTACCTGCAATGGCCTGGCTGTCAATACATCACCTGGAGTACAACTCTAATGGCTGCTCACAAATGATAAATGGCTCAGGTGTACAAAGGAGAAATGTAGGTGAGAAACTGGAGGCAGAGAGGGAATAGGTTAATAGTTCTCTATGATGTGATGGTGGAAAAAGAGAAAAGTTAACTGCACAGCAGATCAATAAGACAAGTTTTCTGTCTTTCTGTTATCTCCTTAGCTTCTGCTTCCATTAAATTGGCTACTTATCCCTGTTATTGCTGCTTGCATGTTCTTCTAGTTCAACTCAAGCAATGTCTTATCAGTCTTCTGCTAGTTATTCAGCTTCTCCATTGCTCTGGGGCTCCTTAGATAAGGACAGAAAGGGAAGGAGACTCAGTGCAAAATGAGTTGAAGTTTTGAGCAATCAAATCCTTCGTAGAAAATGTTTCTACCCCTTACCCCCATATCAAAATGTAACCTTGGAAGGAAAAATTGCACAAAATGAACACTAAAATAGTCAAGGTTTCCAAGCTTCACTCTTCCAGAAATAGAGGTTTGATATACTTACTATACTCACATAGGCCTTCTGAATTACAGAGCAATATTAACATCTAGATTTTTCTATAAATTATAAAGATCTACAAGGAATTTTCCTGAATTTTACAAGTGAAAATTTCACCACCTGTTTATATCTTTATCTAGCACATATTTCAGTGTATGTATTTTACTGCTTTTTTATTTTGAGTAGAAAAAAAATACTGATTCAAATTCAGCAGAACAAAGATGAGCTCCTACAAACACTGTCCTCAGACTAAGCAGAAGTTTGGGTTATTAGATGCTTTTCCCCTTTCCCTACCCTCCATTCATACCCTATAGAGATAATATTAGCTTTGCAACAGAAGTTAAAATAGGCGACGGGAGGAGAGAAGAATACACTACATCTTTGACACAAATTTTACAGCACTCTGAATGATGTGTGTGCTTTTTATGCTTATGAAACCACCATCTAGCGAAAAATAGCAGCCTAATATTTTGACACGAAGGTCATTTGAAAGTTTTACTGCCTGCAAGCCCAATCCATTTTGTTGACAAAAGGCTCTCTCAGGGCTCTTTAAGGTGCCCCAGCCTGCTCAACTTTCTCTCTGTCTAGCATTTCTATTTCCCCTCCTCACCCCCTCCCACCAGACTAATTACCAGCTCATTAAGGCTGTCCTAATGAATTATGTTACAGCATTAAGAAAGGGCCTGGAATAAATGTTGTGTAAGTATGGGAGGAGGGACAGAGAGATTACTACTTTCGTCAACCTTGCCAGCTGAAGCTAACCTGATCTGACCACACTCAACAGCCAGACCTCCTGCCTCCCCCCTCAAAAATCATAAATATTTCAGCTGAAATGAATTTTGGATTGATATAAACATGCTCTTGGGAGGAATTGGCTTTCTAATGCTACGGAAAGAGCAGTGCTCTGGAAGGTTATACTTTGTGCGTGAATGGCACTGCCTACAAGGGCCAAGGCTGGCGAGCAACGTGAGGCAATGGGATAAGCTCTCTGCCTGTTCCACGTGGTCACGCAGTGGGGTCAATGGACTCAGCACTGCATGACCTGCATGGATTAATCAAAAATGCTCTTCTTGCTGTCTTTGGGGTGACTTGTGAAGCTGAACGGAGTGGGCCCTATTTTCCGTCACCCCATAGAGCAACAAAATTGTTTCTCATGTCAAAGAGGAGCACGGGTTTCTCTTGACCACCAAGACATCCTTGACTCAGCTAAAATYGGGAGCTGAGGGAGGGGAGTGAGGGTGTTGAGTGCACAGGTCAGGGCTGGAATTTAACCCTTGGGGTCCCCAGAAGCCTTTAGCAAATACCACTCACTGACTAGCATCTCTGCTAAACTCTAACACTTGAAGCTGCAATATAGCATCTTGTTTCCAAAAGGCAAATCTTGYCTATTATTAATAGCTTGTTATATTTTTGCTAAACAGATGTATTTTAATATCTAATCTTTTTCTCTAGCTCTCCCKAGGGATTTTACTGTCTGAAATACCTCTACTGAATGTTTGCTTTTTGCTTTGGTCCATTTTGCACCAAAACCCAAAATGTTTATGCATTTACAGCTTTCGTTTATTCCCCTCTTTATAAAGAGGGAAGATATCAGGGTTTGACCCACAGCAACACACATTCATGCCACACTGTAAATAAAGTTAGAAATATTAATCTTAATCATACTCTTCTGAAAATCTTGCAATCTGAGTAGATGTAATTGACTGCAGAAAAAAAAGTAAAAAAAAAAAAAGGGGGGGGAAGTCTTTAATTGAAACAGCGATGACTAACTGTAGTGCTAAATATGGTGCTAAAAAAGAGGCCCAAATTTCCTCAAAATACATTATCAATATTAACTTTCTCTAGATGAATGAGGTTTTCTACAATGTTCAAGGCAATAGTTCACACACACTTTAAAACTGGGCTCATAACTTGTAAATGTATGTTAAATAGACAAATAGACAAATTAACATCAGATAGCTAAACATGAGTCAGACAATAATTTATCCTAATTTCCTGGCAATAGCTTTTTTTTTTTTTTTTGGGGGGGGGGGGAGGGAAATCATTGTCTAATTAAAAAAAAAGAGCAGTTAATACACAGCGGCTCTTGTATTATTTTATTTAGTTATTTTATGTATTGCATTTATTTTCTAACCGCTTGTTCTGAAGTCTGAGATGGCATTTTCCTCACAGACAGCAGAAAATACTTATTTTAAGGAAATCTTTGAACTGTACTCATATTGCATTTTTAATGGATTCATTAGCACCAGCTAGAATAAATACACATGCAAGCCTACGAGCTGACATTTGCATGCAGACCTCAAAACCTTTTTAGCAGCAAAGGTAGTATTTTAATCTGTCTCTTGAAAGAAGAGGGCACACCAATTGACAGCTTTCATACTTTAAAAGCTGTCGATAACTGGCTACTTTTTTTAGCAAGTCCCAAGCTTCCTTGAGCCAGCTTGCACTTTTAAGAGCAGCCACTTTTCAGCTGGAATTGAGGTGCAAGACTTTTGCAAACACACACGCGCACACGCACACACATATTTTCTGGGATTTAGGATATGTTACAAGCTGACTTTTATTTTATGCCCATTTATCTTTATTTATGAAAATTAATAGCAACTGTGTGTTTGCTTGTGTACAGCTCCCTGCATTCTATGTACATACAGAATATATGTTACATAAATACACAGAAAATATTAGAGAGAGGCATTTTCCACACTAAGAGACAAACTAGCAGCCAAGCAGTAGATTATTCTTATCACTCTTTTGCAGTAAAGCAGGAAAGAGAAGGCAAGAGCACACAAGGCAATTTCTGCTAGAGCTGCAGATGATAGAGCTGTTGCAGGACAAACAAACAAACAAAAAATTCCTGTCTCCTTAGCTCATCCCTCTCCCACCCCAAATTTGTTGACTTTTTTTTTTTTTTTTTTTTTTTTTTTTTTTTTTTGGAAATTTGGTCATTTTTTGCCTTCCCCTCAACCTTTTTTTTTCTTTAGAAAGATGAAGCAGTGGCTGAGAGGAACAGAGAGGAACAGCAGTGAAAACGTCCTCTCCCTCTCCGCTCTCTGGGGGTAGACACGCGCGCGCCAGCACTGGAGTGACAGAAGCCATCAGGGCCCTGACAGCAAGGCACGTGGGGGAATTGGGCGATCGCAGTATCTGCTGGGGCCATCAGCACGTTCTGCTGCCTATCAGCGCTGTGCCTGGCAGCCAAGGAGATACATTTAGATAAAGCAGCCAGCAATCGTTGATAACAAGTCCCTCAAATGTCAGGCAGCACAAAGGGCAGCATTGATTGCTGCTGTACAGCCCGCCTTTCCTTTTCTTTGGTGCTCTATTTTCCCCCCTCTTTTTAATATAGCAAAGACTCTGGCTGGGATAATCTGCCTGCAGAAAAGGCCATTGTGCTGCTACATACATTGTGTTATTCACTAAATAGAATTTATCAATGTTTCTCCAATTCCCTTTCCTTTCTCCTCCTCTTTCCCTCCATTCCCCAGCTGCTACCCAGCCTCTTCTTCGCAGATACGGGCACAATCCAGGAAAGGACAGATAGCAAGCCCTAGATCAAACATATGGGTTCTTTGAAGTCTATGGTATGTACTTCTTCCTCTCTCCCCCACATTTTGGATGGATGCCTGATACTAACACTCATCTCACTTTCCATTTATTTCTGACATGGAATAGACATAGCTGACATTTTGGGGCCATTTCATCCTGAAAGTTCATCTGAAATGGTAAAGTATTTTGAACCTCATGGATTCAAGACATTCTCTCACTTCCATTACCAAATTCTGGCCCTGGCAACCTACAAAGCTCAAAGTCAACTCTGCACTTGGCAGAGGCTGCTGTCCTGGGCAGGATACCTTGGACACTCAAGATCTGTCCTAAGCTCTTTCCATAAAATGGGAATTACTTATTGCCTATTTCCACATGCCAGAAGCATGTTCAGCTAGCGTTCATAATGTGGCCCAAATGACCAGGAGATTTCTGGAAGATCGAGAAGTTACATATTTCCAGCCCACTGTCCTTGACTGTCCCTCACCACAGGGTAGTCTTCTCCATGACAAATGTAGGAGGATGGGGATTAAGTTTGGAGCACAGGAAGCAGCCTCAGCACTAAGACACATTCCCTGCATTCAGATCAGAGATATTCTAAACTGATGTGAATTTAAAGCCAAATCTTTGTTTCAATAATGAACAGACTGTTCCCAGCTATATATATATATATATATATAAAAGAATACAATCCTTGACACTTTATAATCATTTTAATGATTATAATTTTAGAACTTGTACTTCACCAATAATAGGGCTTAAACAAAAAGTACGGCATCCCCAGAGAGATAAATGACAATAGGTTTTGTCTCATATGCTTGCTATAATTATGACTATTTTATCTGATGTGGGTTTATTTATTTATTTTATACGTATTTTCAGCACTGGTGTTGTGAATGTAAACCTCCCCAAGGGTCCTTCTGAGGCACATAGGACCATCTCCCACTCCCTGCATAGACCCATTCCTGCTACTTTGCACTCTCACATAAAATTGTGGAGCTGGAATTGATCCATCTTGAATAGCCATGGAAGTGGCTATGAAATGCCACGCCCTGAGCAGTCTCTCTGCAAGGAGAAGGGGAGATCCAGAGATTCAGCTCACTGTCAACAGCTTTATCATCTCCTCAAAGCTATGTCTGTGCCCTCCAGGGAACTGATGACATGGGTGGACTCTGACACGCTGGACCTTTCCCTTCCTTGCACCAGGGAATGACGTCTTGTTCCACAGTTACCAGGATAAGTCAACATAATGTCTGCACTCTGTCAAACCAAAGGTCTGTCTAACCTGATATTCTGTCTCTGACAATGTAGCAGCTGCCTAGGGAAGGCTGCAAGAATTATAGCCTGGTGAGAAGTGCTGTATTCTCCGAGTTTCTACCCAGAGATTGTACTTGCCATTCTATTTAGCCCTTTAGCAGTCCTTGATGGATTTTTTTTCCTCCATGAATTTGTCTTACACTTTTTTAAAGACAACTTCATAGTAAAAGCATAATAAAAGGTTCCCTTTTTTAAAAATAAATACTAATATTCTAATTYAAGAAAGGCTGGGTATTAGGCAAAAATGATTGTTCTCTGGAGGAAATGAGACTCACAGTTCCCATAGCACAGTGATCTTTCATACTTTTTTTCTTCAAGTTTACAAGTGAAGGGGACYGGAGAGAGAGTGTCTTTTCACAAGCAGCCTCTTTGATCAGAGTCATTCACTCTGGAGAACGGAATATTGAATTCCTTTTGCAGTCAGGCTGCATTTAAGCACTTCTGAGTCTGGCTACAGTTTGTGGACTTTGTGAAACATGAGTAAGGCTCCCATCTCCTCTCTGCCTTTCTTTCCTGACTTGGGGATTTTCAAAGGGCATCATACTGCTTGACCTGATAAATGGGATGTTCTAAAACAGTCCTTGTCCTTGATCCCATATACATGACCAGGCGGGGAAATGGGGCAGAAATACAGCAATTCTTGATATGTGAATTCTTATCCCAGCCTTGTGGAGACAAGACAACGGAGGAGGAAGTAACAGGCACGTGTGGCCCAGATTTAAATCCTGGGTTCCTCTATCCTTAAAATGAAACCATCTGAAGTAAAAACAATTAAACAAACAAATTTATTACACTCTTCTTGATGAAGATATAATTTCTTTTTTTTTTTTTTTTTTTAAAAAGAGACACAGAATTTTCAATTACCCTGGATGTCTGTTAGTGTGAGTACAATCAAGTCTGCCAGTTTTTCCATTGCAAACCACAGCTTTCAGGTACACGTGTAACTCTGCCATGCTAACGTTTGGCTTGCACTGAAACTTGGCAAATAAAGCTTTAGTTGGATAAAGCTTTTATAATAATCTTTGTTTTAAACAAAGTTAATTAAATTTGGGTTTAATCATAGCTTCTAYCAGTTTTAAGTGACAGTGTAATGTYGGGACTTAATTGCACCTTTTATCCAGAGATCCTTAATTCATGTGGCATCATTTATTCTGAAGAACACCGCTGTAAGGTTTGTTCTTCACTAAGTTTTGAAGTTTGTCCTTTCTTGCACTTCCCCTGGAGCAGAGGTAGAACAGTGCTAGCCTATATCTCCCTTGAACAGGCTGCTCCTGGCTCTTCATGATGCTCTACAATACCCGGTTGTTTCAAGAACTACTGCAAACAAACGTCAGGAGTGGAGACTCACCACTAGGAGAGGCCCCATTACTAGCCCTGGCCAACTTCTCTGTCAAGAAGACATATCTGCTAGATAACCACAGTAAACTTGTGACTCCTCTCTACACAGCCCTATTTGCCCAGGTAAAATAGGGCCCAAATGCCAATGATAAATCAAGGCTAGCTGAAGCCTTTAAACTCCCTAAATTGCACGATAAATTAAAATAATATATGTATATAAATCAAGAATATCATGCTGTTGAGAGTTCCAGTCAACTTCTGTACCAGGGGAAGAGATTATTCCAGAGGCTCGCATTTTAAAATTCATTTATTCTCCAAGCTGAAAATCTAGTCAATTCATCTATACTGTAGACTAATTACTTTTACTATTTTGTATTGCAGTGAGGGCAGAGAGGGAACAAAACATATTTAGTCTGTTCAAGAATGGCTACTTTGCTCTGTATAACATGGAAAAAAAAAGACTGAGTTTAATCAAGGCATGAAATCACTTTAAAAAMCAGAAATAAGAAAAGAATAACTTAGTTCTAAGAGTGTAAGAAATACTGTCATGTCAATACACTTTTTAATATTAGTTATCACCAAGCTTTATAAGGACAGATCCTGACAAAAATGAGGGCGAGGTTTCAGCATCTCTTAAGTTAGAGAATTAACAAGTGCAAAATTCAGTCCCTGCTGACCCCCAATTTCGTCTCCTTGTGTACACACAGCGCTTACTGGATCCCTGACAGAGGGACAAATCRTCTGTTGGGCCTTCTGCTCTGTACATGAGAATACAGCCATGAGAAACCACAAGGCTACAGGAGTACCAAATATCTATGTTTACTTATCAACAAACAGAAAACAAACATAACTGCAATTCTGTTTCTCTGGCAAGAGAACTGGTGGCCTCTCTGATAGCATTGGACTAGTAGGGAAACTCACTAGGGGGTCTGCAAGCCTTTTAATAGCATACTGCCCAACAAAAGCCATGAAAGCATCACTCGGCAAATATTGGATTATCTTGATTTTGTGTGACTTCTTCTTTGTATGCCTTACCCATGATTCAGCTTCCCCTACTGACAAAAGCTCAAACAGGCCATTGTGCCCAAGTTTCTTTCAAGACATAAGCCTGAGCAAATTTAGGTAGTGCAAACCTTTGAGAGCAGTCGTTTTGTTGCTCCTGGAATGCTGTCTGCTGACTTTCAATAGGCACAATGGTACGTGGACAAGGATGTGATCTGCAAGGAGCTTAAACTTTTTCAGACAAAGCTGTATGAATTCTTTCAGTTTAGTTAACCCTATGTAATTACAGTGGTAGATTCTCTTAGGAAAAAAAAATCTTTTTAAGAGAGGATTAAATAAGACCTATTTCTTCAAATATGTGGGGTGCTGCAAGCACCTACTCTGGTTTGTACAGTGGGACACTGTTTCCTGACTGGGCCTCTGGACGTTCACACAAGCACTCCCYATCTGTCCTCTGAACTCCAATACAGATAGGGTGCTTAGCTCAGCAGACAGTAGGCATGCACCCAAAGGTGCTGGAATTCAGGTACAGGGAGYAATATCTCTCTGATGACTTCTGTTGTATCTCAAAATTCTTTTTGTATTCACCGATTAGCATCATTTTAATCTGTCCCCTTTTAACTGTTTCCAAACCCTGTCATGCAGTACAGTGCAAGGTCTGTTGAAAGAATATGSTCCTGACAATATAACATGAAAGGTGCTCTCTAGATCACTAAGCTAGTGGCAGGAGGGTAAGATTTTATGGAAGCCAAAAACCCAAAAACCTGGTTGATAATATGCAGGAACGGGTAGAGAAAAAAAAAAAAATGGTTCACATTTTCTTGGGTGAGCCTTCACCCCTGGAGTGCTGTGGCCAAACAGCATCAGTTCACGGCAGAGTATAGTTCTAAAGTACTGTTGTGGCCACTGGCAGCAAAGTGCTAAGGGTGGAAAGTTATTTTCCATGAACACCTTCTCCTCTCACTCTAGCTGTTGTGGTCTTCCCATGTGAGAAAGTGCCCAGTGTAAGGAAATGCCCAGCCTGCCTCTGCCTCCCATTGCTTTTACTACAGTAAAGCTGTTTGGGGCATTTTTCACCCACAGGCAAGTTTCACCAGTTGGCCTTGTACTATCTAGACTAGGACAAGGGTAGCATAAGTATAGAGCGGAGCTTTACTTGGCYGAGTCAAAAATCCAACAAAAGCAATCTTAAGACAACAACAACAACAAAATCTTTTCCATCACAGATCACCCCTCATTAAGCTCTGAACGTAACCAGCAACAATATCTACAACTCATACACGTGGGCAAAAGATCCTTCTATCTATATGTATTTCTAAGACTGCAGATGCACTGTGAGGCCATTTGCAGAATCAAACATACGCACATGTCAAAGTGCTAATACGAAAGGACAGGCATTCAGAAACATCTCATTTCGTCTTCGAGCACATAGCTTTATCAGGCTCTAGAAAAAGATCATGAGAATGTAGTGAAACAGTTGAGGGTACAGTTGCTTAATAGCAATTTCTGAAAAGTTGTATAAAAGCATTGGCTAGGGTGTAAGGTCTAAGAAGGAAAAAGATGGAAGGATCCACACCTCTGGATTATTAGAGTAGGCAGCTTATGCAATTTGGCAAGTAGAGATGGTGAATTACTAARGTAACAAAGACAAATGGTCAACTGAAATTGTGACCAAATGAAGATAGCTTTGCACTTAATCATCCTTTTGCTGCTCTGCCTGTGTGAGGAATGCCAAATAATGCAGTATAATAAATAATATGCATCATGCAGTACAATAAATAAATAATGCTATTATAGTTCTTAGAATTTTTAAACTTATTCACTTCCTTTTGGGTTTGATTTCTATAAACATTCAAGCTCTTGAGTTTTCTTTTGAAAAGAATTTTCTTTCAAAGTTGTGCACAGAGTTATTCCCGAAGAATAAATTCTATATTCAAGCACGCAAGTTTTCACTATGGGAACTGGCACAAGTTAAGTGTCTGGCTAAGAGTMAGCCATCAGAGCATCTGAGAGCCTTAGCTTTCAGCATAGAGGAACCATAACACATTTTCTTCCCTAACATTGTGTTTTAAGGCTAAGAAAATTAAAGTTTTATAGAATGCTCAAGCAGCATGTGTGCTGTGGGGTAGAAAATAGGCACACTTTGCACAAAAAATAACCAATTCCTATACTGCAAGACACAGAATGAGGCTAAAAACCATTGGTGAAGAGGACAGCATCCTGTATTTTACCAGTCACCCAAATATAACAAACATAAGAATGCAAGAATGGTCTTACTTCATTTTTTTTCCTCTGTAATAAGCCCATACAGCTCCTTCTCCCTCCCTCCACAGTGAGTTTATTTTCTTAAGAAAATCCTTCCATGGAAAAAAAGACTTGAATCCTTTCTTTCTTCTGAGACAAAGGAGAAGAGAAAAAGTAGCTTTGTTAACAGGGGGCTTGACAGAACTTCTGTCAGTTCCTCCATGGTAGATCAAGGCCCAAAGCTTTGATCTTGCAGACATTACATACATAAGCAACTGTGTCCCACATTCACAGGAATAACTTCACTGGAGTCTTAGTCAGTCTTCATAATCCTAAAATTAAGGATGTCTATRCAGCTCTGAGACCTTAAATTATGCTCAACGCTCAAAAATATGTCTGATCCTGTGCGTCTTTAGGTACAAGAYATTACGTGTTTTTTAATATATATACTCTTATCGTGTAATTTTCCTCTTTTAAAAAAGGGATCCACTTATAAACCTTCATCAATATAAATGTTATAAATAACCCAAACAAAGTGTTAAATATAGGATTCTCTCTTCCTTTTCCTCCTCGCCACCACAGGGTGGCAAGGTGACATGGCAAGRTGGCCCTAGCAGCAGCCCCTCACCTCCTCTGTGCTTCCTGGCTCCTTGGGTGGTGCAGTCACCTCATATGGTGACAGGGAGCAACCATCCCAGAGACTTAATGGGTCAGTGGAAGCAGAGTATCGGGAACTTCATAAACAGCAAATCCTTCTACCTCTGCTGGGGATAAAGAAAGGAGGGGGAAGAAGCAAAGGAAGGAAGGAAGGCAGCTAGGCAGCTCACTGAAGAGACCTGGAGTCACAAGGAGGCTGAAATCAGATTATGTTTTTGTTTGTATCTGTATGCTTATACAGGATTTTACCTAGATGGACGATATGCAGGGATTATATATATATATACACACACACACACACACACACACACACACACACACATATATATATAAAGCACTAGTTTTCTGGTGCTTTATACTGCTCTAGGACATAAGGATTCTACCCCTCCAGCATCCTGCAGTGACAGCCGGCTTGGGTTTTTCCTCACATGTTCCCTCTCTCTCTCTCTCCCCCACACACCACCATTTGAGTAGCTGTCACCCTGTTCGTCACTGCAAGGGAACACATTCCTTCCCAGTCAAGCAGGGATCTGCCATTCTATTTCTGTCTCTCCTCAGCTACACAAATGCTAGGTATCAGCAACAAGGCACTGAGATCAATTGTACCAAGTCCTTTTTTTTTTTTTCCCCCCATCTTAAAAAAAAGAAAGAAAAAACAAATTAAATATTCAGAAATCTAAAAACACAGCCAGCTTTAACAATAACATCTCCCCTCCACCACACACACAGAGTGATTCATTTTGCCTGACATATAATAAGTAGATAAAAATGCAAATGGTTGCAGACAATGCTTTCATAAATATATATTGTATATATATTTAAATATATATATGAGAAATAAATTTTTCATCTCTAATCAGGGATGATTTAGACAGCAGTCAGCATGCTTCTGCATCTTACAGCCTCTTCCTGACACCTAATCCAAGTCCCACATGCGGAGAGGTAGAATGCCGATGATCCAGGTAAAATGCAAAAAGCAGCAGCAACTCTTGCCTGTGGCACAGTARAAGTCAAAGCACTGTAGCAGATCCTACCACCTAATGAGCAGGGAGAAGGGGAGCTCTCACCTCTGAGATACAGGCTTCCTTAAAAGATTTGGCATCAAGGCTGCAGCTTGCAGGCAAGAATTCACTCGCGCCCCCCCTCAAGCAACTGGATGAAGCCAAGCTTTGAATGTCAGGCCCTGTCATTGTAGGCACAGCACAAACGCCCTGCAGTAATGCCACCACCAAGGCAGCACTCACTTGTCAGAACACCAGCAGCACAGCTCATAAGAAAAGCAGTAAATATGACAGCGCATGAATATGAATCTGGAGACAAAGCAGAAACTGCAATCGATTTGGAACACACAGGCCAAGACTGAGAAAATAACAGTTTGCAGAGAGACGTTTAGAGCTGTTGCAGTAATTTTTTATTGGATGCCATGAAAACACAGGGCTAGGCATAGGCTGTAGCAGGCCCAGCAAGGCTGGACTTTCAGAGAGTAGCTCAAGTTCTTGTCTTTGAGTAGAGCTACTCAGATAGCCTGTACTTAGGAGAATTTCTCAACACTTAAAAGATTCTTCCTTGCCAGCTCTGACTATCTAAAGGGTAAGCACATAAGTCTAAGCCATTTAAAGCTTTCTCTGTAATGAGGGGAGAGTACAAATCACCTTCAGATGACAAATTATCCCGCCTATTTTAGATGTCCTTCTGAACAGGAATGAGTCATCCTCAGAAGGTGCCTCTCTTTTGGCTGGAGAGGTTGCCTACATAGCTGGCTTAGGCCTGGTGACTGCATTTGAGTTGGCAAAAGTTATCTGGGGGGAAATCCAACACTAACCACTCTGCCTGTGTTCTGACTGGGTCTTTTCAGTGGCATCCAACTCCTATACCAGTTTTCCTTATGCAAACATCCAGTAGAATGTAAAAAGCCTCTAATCTTACTATAAAATTAAATAGAGATTCACATTGCTGCTTTTTAGTATTCCTTTGCACTGTTAAAATCCGAGAGTGGGCTATTATGTTCCATAGTTTTTACTGCTCTGTATGGAACTAAGCAGTTCTGCACATCAGACATTTAACATATGTTGTTTATGTAGCACTTTCAGCTGTGTTGTTACTCTCTCTGAACTCAATAGTTCCCCAAAATTTGGGATCTTGCGAATTGTTCTATCAGGAAAAAAAATGGCAGCAGAATGTGACATTTGTTATACAAATGCTGCTTTCTGATCGGGAACACCAAGCCCTGCTTCCCAAGTGTCACACAACAAGAGGTCACATTTTCCTACCAGCAGACAATATAAATACATAAAATAAACATGCAAAAAAAAMCCCCTCTCTTCTGGTCTTTTCAGGATTACATAAGATATGGCTGCCCAACATTTTCCTCTGTGCATTTCTCACCTATCATTTCTGAGGTTCAGTGATGCTTTTTGTGGGGTCCAAGATGCTCCTCTGCTCTGAGGATAATGTGCCTGGACCACTGCCTGAAGAGCACCATGATGTCCCAGATGGGCTTAATATTCTACAATGTTTCAAGAGCAGGAAGATAGGTGCCCCTAGCTTAAAACAGAGTTGTCACTTTTCTCATGTTATACTAGGAGGGGAGGATGACAGAAACTTTTTTTAATACGTGTGTGTGTGTGTGTGTGCGTGCCTGCGCTTATATACTGGGCCAAGATAAATTGGGACCTCTGGATCACAGCAACGAATAAAACAATATCTAGTAATACTAGCAGGAACCTTTCATTTTCATCTCCATTCCAACAGATACCTCCAGAAGAGATGCCAGAGTGATGTAGTATAGGTTGGGTTTTATTTAAATCCTACACTTTTGGATTCACATGTTGTTACCCTATCGCACCTAGAGTACATTTGGAATCA
Organism: Nothoprocta perdicaria; assembly: GCF_003342845.1. NCBI lineage: Eukaryota > Metazoa > Chordata > Aves > Tinamiformes > Tinamidae > Nothoprocta > Nothoprocta perdicaria. Next base: position 2,153,569 of record NW_020455621.1, read on the forward strand.
CATGTTSTTACCCTGTCGCACCTAGAGTACATAACGGGGAAACTGCACACACCGCTCTCTCCAGCTTCTTGTCACCGTTACAGAACGCTCAGGATAACTTCATAGTAATGAAATGAGTAATTAAAAGCCTGTGGTACAGAAAGGCAGTCCACAGGCCTGCTCTGCTTCTGGTATGTGCTCTACATTGTGGGTGAGCCACCATCCTCTCCCAGGTGGAGAAAAGCTCCCACAGAAACTACGAAGTTATCTTGGATTCACTGTCTGATCAGTGAGCCCCCAGTGGCCACTTGGAGAGGTTTTGAAGGTGCATTTTCAGATTTTCTAAGTKTTTGCCTCATTGAAACAGGCCTGGGTCCTCAAGACTTAAATTCTGAAAGCAGAACAAAGGCTGATAATTGTGGGTTGGACTAGTCCAAACATGTGGAGGCGATTTTGCTGCCCCTAGCTGAACCTTATCCTCTACATATGCTTTTCTGAAAAGAACACCTAGAAGRGTTTCTCACTCTGACCACCCTTAGAGATGCTCTTAGTCGCAAAATTGGATTGAATTTATAAAGTAAAATTGTAAATAACAGAAGAAAAGAAAGTAATTGATGAAGAAGTAATATTTCCCCTACATTTCAAAACAAAAACAGAAATCTTATCTATATTTAAATGAGTAAATAGATTGTCAGATTGTGACATCTTCATGAACTACTGCACAGAAACTATTCTTGACTCTCCTCACTGAAATGTGTCCTGTTTGTGCCAAGGTGCTTGTGAAACAGGAGAAGCAAATGCTCTACAGACCAGCATCTCTTCTGGCTTCCTGCTGTTGGGAAGAATTAGGCTTTGTTACCCACATAATTTTTGCCAGTATTTTTTTTCCCTTACTGAGTAGCAGTGATATTAATGTATTGGCAACAACAAGATTAAAATAAAACTGGTGCAATCCGTGGGCGACGTAGTCAGCTACATAGGTCAGCACCCTTATACGAGCCTATTTTGTAACCAAGGAGGCAGGAAATAGTCCCTCTGACTTGGGTCCCCATCTCCTGACTGTAGGGCCAGGCAAAGGGCGCCAAGGCCACTGCTAGCAAGGCACTTCTGGAGACTCTACTGAGGATAGCAAGGCAGCCTTGGGAGAAAGGTGGGCTGCAGGAAAAAAAAAACCCTGCAACTGCAGTTATTTGAAGGCCGTCCAGAGGCCATCTTTGTGCCCTGATATTTTGATGCATCCTCCAGAAATTCCAATATCCTTTTCCAACTCTACATCCCTCAGAAAACCAACTGTTCAAGAGGAAATTATTTCCAGCACGCTCCCACGGGCTGCATCCCACAGTGGTCTTTAAACCCTTAGCCAGAAATTTCCAAACCTTAAACCAAAGTACAAGCTGCTGACCAGCAGGAACAGCTTCAAGTGGATTAAATCTCTAAATGGGACACTGCTCACAGTGCTGGCTCCACACCTTTTTCTAACTCCCAACTAGGTCTGCTAAATGGATGTGACTGCACTCCCGTGATAGAGCCAACCCTTACAGTTCTATTACCAATCTAGTGCTCTAATCACAGCTGCAGCTGGGGACTTGCACAAGCATCTTTCATGTGATTATTTCTTTTCTAGCTCTCAGAGAAAAAAGCTGAAAACATGAAATAAATATAGATCAAACTAGGAAGCAGAGGGAAAAAAATAATCAAAAAAAGTCATGACTTAGCTAAATGCTTATTTTAAGGGCATACTTGAGGTTGGCAACACAGGCTTTGGTTACTGTGATGCGAGACGCATGCCCAAATATTAAGACTGATTCATGCATGCCCACAACTCTAAGGGAAATGCAGTCAGTCACAGGCAACGGCAACAAAAATTCCCCCGGCAGACTAGCGTCATTAAAACTCTCACAGGTCTGAATAAAGTGAACAAGAAAGCGATGATGGATGAAAATGTGCTTGCTAATCCAAGCACAGGCCTGAGTCACACCAAAACCATTTTGTGAATAAGGGTGGCTGGTGGCTCCGCTTATGCTCCCACCAGGCATGGAGACAGCCAGGACAGGGATTGCATAGGGCTCAGCCCAGACTGCACTCACGTCATCATCCTCTTGCACCTGCACATGCCTGCTACCCCAAAAGCCCCAAAAGCTCATGTTTTGTAGTACCTTCCAACTTACACAGGCCATCTCAAGCAGTACAAGGGTCACAATTACTTGCATGGTCAGCCCTCAGCAGAGAAGCAAGCAAGCATCATTCCAGCACATGGACTCTCTGACTCTCTCCCTGAAGAGTCCCCCTCTCAGGTAGCATCACAGAAGARCTCAGTTCATTAACAGTGACAGGAAGAGCTATAGGGTGTGTACTTGTAGGTCTCGTAGGTACACGGTAAGCACAGTGAGTGCCAACTAACTAACGCGAGTGCAGCTGCCTGAGTGTAATTTCAGTGTATACTCATTCTCTTGAGCCATATTGACTTGAGGGAAAGATATATTACCTTCAGAAATATAATCTTAACATAATTCATGGAGATATGCCTATCTCATGCCAGTGGACAAAGCCCAAAGAGTTTCAGAATTTCAAGTCACTCTGAACAATTTATGATCAGAGACTCCAATTTTGTGTTAATTGATTTTAATTAAAAATATCTTTTCTCCCKAACCTTAGCCACAATGGCTTATTGTCTTTGCACCAGCAAACTCATCTCCGAATTCCCAACATTACATGCTATGTCTTTACAGCTGAATAATGCTGCAAGTCTTAGAACACCAACTGAATCACTTTCAGAGGAGGAAAAAAAAAAAGTGAAGTTATACAAAATAAGGAATTCATTTTGGGGACTCACTTATCCTATAAAAGTCAGTCCTACACCTTAATCCTCCTACATGAAGTAATAACAAGAGAATTTTATCCAACTGAATTCCAAAGAAACTAAAGAAATTGGCTCTGCTTGCACCCCTCATGGGRTACTCTCCTGATATTGTAGAGTCATCCAGTAGGTAATTACAGCATCAACAATCAACTTGGAGAACTATCAGAGGTATGACTTCCATAATCTACCAAAACCCTTAACTTTCTGTTCTGAAGRGAAGGAACAGAATTAAGTGGCAGTAACTGCTGGCTATACCCAGCCATTAGAGAGCAAGCTTGGGAAATATAAAATAATACAAGAAAAACATTGAAGCCTCAATAGAACAAAGAAGAAACAAGGCAGGATAAGAAACAAGCATCTCAGAATTGGATTACTGAGTACAGTCTCTTACTAAATTTCTCCTGTAAATCTACCTTTATATTGCATTTCACCAGATACTTTGGGTTGGGGAAGGAGCACTGGTGGGGAGGGAGTAGGAGGCTAATGAAGAAAAAAACATATGTGAAAGTTAACTACAAATATTTCTCAAATGACTTYTTGTTTTATTCTCAAAAATATCTTCAACTGGAATAGTTTTCTTTCAAAAATGTAGAGAAATTATTTTTTTCCTTYCAGAGGAAAGAGAGCAGATTGCAGAGAGCAGGAGATGGACATAGAYTGTCACAATAACAAAGCATAATCATCTACTGTCTTCATAGGATTTCAAAGTGCTTGGAAGATCTTGAGCCAGATTCAGGCATAACCATTAGGACCTATTTTGGGGAGTGAGGTGGGACAATAAATTTCCTTATTCCAAAAGCTGCTCGTGTCTGAAAATTCCATGACTGAAAAAAGAAAAAACATTCCTCTCCTTTATTAGGTATCAAAAAGTYTTTGTTCATTGCTGTTTCTTTCTACCTTTGACAATCAGCTAGCTCAGCTGTGCCAGACAGAAAAGTAAAACAAGCAGATTATTTCATTGTACCCCTCTGCAGTATGGGGGCATCAGAGCAAGGGATGCTATGCTGAAGATCAAAAGTTTCACTCCGACTGATTACTGAGAGAAGCTGTAAATACACAGCCCAGCTCACTGACATTAAGCAATGCACAACATTTAATTTACATTTAAAGCACTAGACTAAGGTTCTACTATTTCAGACAGGCACATCCAAGGAGATTCTTACTATCACATCTCACTTGTGCCCCAACCCCCAAAATTTAATCACTATTTGCTGTTATACAATGATCAGCTATTCCATTAATGAGGAATTAATGGATTAATTCAATTAATCACTATGTGAACTGAGCACACACTGTCTCCATTTGTACTTGAGGAAAGAAGAAATTAAATAACTTGCCTACCAAGTGAAAGACTTTCTAACCCAATGTCATCTATTTGTCCTTTCAGAACACGGAGGGAGCAAATTCAAACAAAACTCTCCAAGGTGTCTTCTTAAGCTATTTGACTTTTACTCTTCACCTCCACAAGTCCTATCAATTTTCAGCCTTCTTCCCTCAAACTCAGAGATGCATTCACATATTATACACAGTTTTGTTCATGTTATTTTAGGAGTTTTCTAAGAAATATGTTAATTGAGCTAAGCCTCAGCAGTGCAACTAGTTTTCCCTTGTGTGCATTAATAATGATTTTTATGTAGCAGCATCTGGGAACCAATAGATCTGATGTCTTTCTGGAGAAGCTCCTTGTTCACAGGAAGGTCAGTCATCAAATAGGATTCATTTTTCACCTGAGACAAGAGAGATGTTGAGGTCTTATTGACCTATATGGTATCTATATGGTATTAAAGTTTTGCAAATAGGAAGCAGCCGGCTTTCAGTAATTACTTTTTCTTCCAGAAGGAACTGCAAAAGACCTCTCCGAGAAACCTGTACTTACTATAATGGCAAAAAGCAAACAAAACAGAAACCAAGGAACCAATTAGTAAATGTTCGCGTCTTCATCTGAAATATAACTGAAGTTTAAATTCTGTGGCTTAGTACATCATAATAATGAGAGRAAGACATTTCAGTGGAATGTTTTGCTGTTTCTAAAATAAAATTWAAAAAATGGAAATTCATAAATCAAAACATCTGGGGACTGTGACAATTTCAGCTACCACCAAACACACAACACCCTCCCCTTCTCCCTACAAAGAACCCCCCCACACACAGAGAACCCACACCCTTGATCTCTCAGAGGCATTAAGCCAATGAGCTAGGACAAGATACTGTCCAGTCTCCCTGAGGCAGTCATAGAATCCCAGATGTAGTTAAAATGTAGTTAATCCCAGCTGGCAAGGAGATGAGAGTCCCAGGAGCTTTGGACTCACAGAATGTCCATCATAAACACACAGCTCAAGAGACCTCTGCTAAACCAAAATCCATCTTTAGAGTGGGAACTCAATGGTAAAATTCTCTTTCCAGATTTCCAAATGTGGTTTATCAGATTTTTCTGACTGCACATATTTCAAAAGATCTGCTTCAATCCAAAATACATTTTCCCYCCCTCTCTCCAATGGGGAAAGTACAAGTTTTTATTTCAAATCTAAAGGCAGTGCCATCTCATGCTTTACTAATTCTGAACCATTTCCTAAGTCCTCCCTAAGTATCTTGAATCAAGAGCTTTTGCATCAGAAGAATCCTGTGCCAGATTGGAAGTACTTTGGAGATATTCATGGTATTGCTGGATAACACATGTCTAACAGGAATGGGATATAAGTAGAAGGTAACAGACCTCTTGTTGTACAAGTGACATCTGAGGGAAGTAGGGTGTCAGTAGGTGGGCAAGCCAGAAGTTCAGCTTGCTGAATGCAGAAGTTTGGTCATTTTCCTAGGGAAAGATGGAAGGAAGAGCACGGCAGAGGTAGAACAAATTTCATCACAACCTGGGGCTTTAAGCCCCRATCACAATCTGGGGCTTTAAGCCCCAGAGCATGACTGGAAAGAGAAATCAAATGTGATACCCTATCATGAACCGTTGCCCAAAGGAAGAAGCAGGAAAAGAAACTATTCCAGAACTTCTATGGCTTGCTAACTGCAAGAGAGAGATCAAAGTTATACAGAAGACTCCAAAAGCTATTCTTCTTCCTTGCACTTTACACTAGCCCAGCAGGAACAAATGAGAGAGGAGAGAGGGGAAGAGGGGGGAAAAAAAAAAAAAAAAAAAAAAAAAAAAGGGGTCAGGACTGCACTGCACCATGAAACTTCCAAATCAAAATCCTGAATTAGGAGAGAAGTAATTAGTTCCTGCTGAATCTTAAGGCTAAAATACGATTTTCAGATGAAAGTTATGCAGTTCTGATTTGGTACTTGGTCATTATCTTGATTTTCCTTAAAAATCCATAAATCTTTCTGAACACAATACTGAAGTGAGAGCTGAAAGAGAAGAGGAAGTAGACTATACTCCCCTCTCACCTTTTTCTTCTAGGTAGCCCTGCTTCTCGTGTTGCCCTCCTTGCCAAGTATATGGTGTGCTGCTTGCAATGACCCTGTTTTGGCCAGGCTGCCACACAGCCCCCTCATTCAGGCCTTAACTCTGCATATATYCTCTACCCAAGGAGATGTAACCACAGTAAAATCCTTACCTGGCCATCCATGACAGAAATATTGTGATCTGTGCACCTTTCCAGAACTATATTAGATCCGCAAATACAGCTGAGCTGCCTGTGGGATTTTTGTCAAGGGTAAAAACAGGGCAGGAGGCAGAGAGTGGGTGAGAAAGAAAGAGTACTTCTCAGCATCTAAGGACACATATAGCGTATGCGTGTTTATTTTAGAAGCTCAAATTTGTGTTATAGTTATTGGAAACTGCACTAGGAAGCCAATASTGACTCACTTCTTCCCATGCCATCATTGCATTAAGAAAAAGAGTGGGTGGAGATGAGAATTTATAATAAATAATATTTTACAGAGTGAACTATTGGGACTATTATCCAGAGCAACTGCAAAGAACACAATAGGTTCATATTGTTCTGCTGATTGAAGAGTCACAAGATGAAGAAATTTTAACAATGCTCAATGACTTCTTTTTTATTAGTAGGAGAATCAAACTGTACAAAATGGAGGGGGAAAAGTGGAATCTGCTGAAGGGAATTTTATTGTATCAAAGATTGAAGAATCTAAACATAGTAAGTGGAAAAAGCATTATTTCCAGAGATCAGCTGAAACACAGGTGAGCTGTGCATTTAAGACTATTTTTCATTGAATGAACATTGTTATTTTACACATGCAATAAGATCCCTTGTTAGCCCATGACACCACGACCCTGGATCAGTTAGGAAGCAGCCATCACATTGCTATTCAGTAGGAATCATGAAACACTCAGAGATGAACAGAGACCACCTGGTGGGTAGCCAAAGAGTCACCACTAAAATTAGCACTTTTTGCTTTTTTATTGGAAATTCTTGCAAAAGTTTCCCTCGCTTCACCGACATTATTTTGGAAAAGTAAATGCAGACAGTGGTTGGTGGACTGATCTTTGCCAATGGCATCTGCCAACAGATAAATCCCTGTTCTGGCTTGCTGCGTGCAATTATTCCTTGTCAAAGCTGATATGTTCCCATAAGAGTCTGTGCTTATCATGGGAGTGAAAGAAAATCTCCTGATGAGATCTAACAGAGCATAAACTTCTTGCTAACACTTACTGCCCCTTCAACTGAGTGGCAAGATCAAATGCTAGTGTCAAGTTTTGCTGCAGGAAACGAAGAGAAGTAACATTAGGGTATGTAAAAAATAAAGTTTTTTTAAAAATTCAGATAAGCATTTGTCTATGTGCATTTATATATATATCTGTTTGTGTAAAAATATATATATAGGCATGTCCAAGGGGCAGACATATAATAAAATAATTCATCTAGACTAATGTATGACTCCTAATAGAAAAATAATATTTTTATCATATCTTCGAGTTAMATATATTTAAAATAAAGTAAAAAGACCCAATGGACTGTAGTGTTAAGACAGCGCTTGGCTTTTTTTTTTTTTTTTGATTTGCTTCCTTACTCACACATCTACCTTAAACTAGGTATAATGCCAAAACAAAGCTAATGTCGTAAGAGAGAGAAAAGTGCTGCAGCTGGACTTGGCAGTATATAAGATATCACAGCTAAAAATTCTCTATTTTTGCCCCACTTTGTAAGCATCTATTAACAGGATTATGCCTTAGCCACACAAGTCCCCAGAGTGRCATTTTCCAATGCAAACTGTGCTGAAGTTAAGGAATGACTGAGGCAAGTCATTCTCCCTCCCCTTCACAGGTGTGGGAAGGGCAGTAACAGAGCTGTAGACCCTAAAGGCCATTGTGCCCATTCAGACCAAATATCCAGCTAGGCCAGCATGTTGCCTCTGAGAGCCCAAAGGCAAAGTCTTTGCTGAAGAAAGAACAAGCMCATAAAACACCCCTAATATTGTCCAAGCCTACAACCTTTCTCTGCTGTGGTACTTCCCTAGATCACTACAGCAAGATTGACCCATACACCTCTGTCAAAACCCTAAATTCGGTGACATATTCCATTCTAACCATTATTTTCCAGTCATTAACCAATATTTTTAAAATGCTATTTCTTGTGCTTCTGCAATCCTAGGTGCTACCTCCCAAGAAAAAAACAATAAAATCTATCAGGCAGAGGGGATCATGATAAGCGAAGTGGGTATCTAACTTCAAGAGTGCACATGCAGGGGGTAAAGCCAGGAGAAAGTCTTTTGGACTGTCCTTCCAACTCTGCCTCAGATGCACTATGCAGTACTAAGGAGACAGAATTCAATGCCTCAGTTTCCTCTTCTGTGATTCAAGGACATTACTACTGCCAACTCTGTGAGGTTACCTGAGGTTCAATATGCATATGAAGCTCCAGGTTTTAAAATGGAAAACTGTATAAGTGCAACCTATTAGAGTATTACCAAAACTGAACTCAAACATCAAGGGAATATTTTAGTAGAAAAGAAATGAAAATCATTTCTCTTTGTTCTCTAGATTCCAAGATATGAACAACACTGTCAAATACCTCTAGAAAATAACATTCAGTGAGGAATCAAAGSCTCCCTTTTGTGAAGGCTGTTTCATTATAAATTCATTTTCTTCTGAGTCAGAAGACTCCTGGTTTCCTAGATTTTGTTTGCATGCTCTTCGAATTGTTTCCCTTGTTGTCATATTCCCTCTTGCCACTGTAATAAGAATAGAAATCTTAATGTAGTAGATTACAAACTACCCAGCTTTGTTAAGGTTGCATAGGCATTACCACAGATTTAATCTATTAAGTTCATTATTATTTCCAAAATATGGAGCAATTAGTGTTTTTCTACAGCTAAAGAACAAATAGAAAATGGCATTAAGATGTATAATAAAACAAAGTAGAAAGCAGAATACTTCAGGGCTTCACAAGTAGATTTTATATTAATCAAGCCTTCTGTTTCTCTCTCCTCTACTCCATCACTTCACAATTCCATTTCTCTCTCTCTCTCTCTCTCTCTCTTTCTCTCTTTCTCTCTCTCTCGCTCTCTCGCTCTCTCGCTCTCCAGTCTCTCACTTGCTTTCTTCCCTCACTTCTACCATCTCAGAAGCAGGGTTCAACTAAAGAAGATATACACAGGACACTTTATAGAGGCTGCTGGACCAACACGTCTCCCTCGCTCCTTGGACCGAGGTCATTACCTTCCCTACCCCACGGGCACCAAGTAGGGAAGGTTTCTTTTGTTTATTTTTCTAAAAAGAACTAAACCTAGGATGGTTTTCTTGCTGTAATAATATGAGTGGCCTCAGGTACTTGCTGGTTTTGCTGACAGCTGGGTAAGGTCAGCACTATCCTATCCCTAGTGGTTTGACCTCAGCTAATTTACCTCCCAGTAAAAACAAAGCATCTTGCGTCCACYGCCCTTCCACCACGTAACAGCTACAGCAGGAGTTATCCTCATCACTTAGGACAAAATAAATTATTATGTCCAGCAATAACTGCACAGGGCTCCTGCATAGCCAAGCCCTGCAAGCACAGACCTACTTCACAGCATGCAAATTGCCCTGTGGAGGGTCAGTGGAAGCCCCTCAAGCTTAAGCAGGGTTAAGTACTTGTGTATGGGGAGGGATTGGGCCTTAAGCTTCCCCAAAATGCCTTGTAATCAGTGCAATTTGCTCCCATTGGCTTTTCAGCCTTTTTAGTATTTAAAAACAACAAAAAAAAAAGTCCACTAAAAAGCAGAATAGATATTCCTCACACACACTGACAGGAAAGCCTCAAATGGTTCAGAGAAGCACTCAGAATACCTGCCAGCCATGAGAAGGGATGCTTCTCAGGTAATAGGCTCCCAGAAAGCCTGATCCTACCGAGATAAGTGTCACAGCTCTCACTGACTGCAGTGGAGTGAGAATTTTACCTACAGTAAACTACAAAAAAAAAAAAAAAAAAAAAAAAAAAAAAAAAAAAAAAAAANATCCTACCGAGATAAGTGTCACAGCTCTCACTG